>NC_044245.1:39694919-39854919 GCF_003957555.1 Calypte anna
TTGCCACCACTGGATTATTCATTCTGTGCCTAAGGAGGATTTTTATTCACTTCTCTTTGCCTTACTATTTAGAGTGTAAACTCTTTTTGGACAGGGACTGGTTTTGCAGAAAGAAGGATCATGCTCAGCTAATTGTAAGGATACTAGAGCAGCTGAGACAAGGATAAGCTATAACCAGAGCATCTGCCTAAGATTTTGCTGCTTATTTCCTCTATATTTACATGTCATCTTGAGAAAAAACAGATTTAAGCACAGACAGTGAATACAAATTAGCTTGAGTTTGCTTATTAAAGAGGGAGGGCCAGCCATACTCTTTAAATATGTGTAGACTTTCTGATCACAAAAAAAAAAAAAAAAAAAAAGGAAAAGTAAGAGTCTTTTTAAGCAATGGATAAATAAGTTTTATACAGGTATTTAAAGTGTTTGGTGTGAAAATGTTGACATATTTCTGGAGTTTTCAGAAGAAATTGCAACAACACAGGGAGGAGCTATCTCTGAGTAATGCTTTTTATGTTTTATTTATGGAGGAATTTTATGCAGAGCAGAGAACTTGTATAAAGCCACTACATACATACAATTCCTAAAAGGTCTGATCAGAGGATAAAGATATCTGTACTGCTTTTCTAGAATTCTCTAGAATTCTAGAGATGACACCTGTGGCCATTTGCAACTATGTGAGAGGCATAAGATGTCTAAATGACGTTTCCTGTTGCAAAGAAGTTGCATAAAAGGATGGAGACATGTTTCCATTTAACAATTTACAAGTCCACTACCTAGACAAATCTGCATACCTGGTACATCAAGCCTGTGGTTTTCCCAGGCATAACAGTATTTAGCTTCTCTTTCATCCTTCCATTCCTCAATCTGACTTTGTAGGATGAGCCAACACTTTCAAATTTGGAGAGTCTTTGACTGGCCTTCATGCTTGTAACTCTATTTTCTCTCTCTCCTTCTTGTGTCCTGAACCTGTGGTTTCTTTTCCTGCTTTCAAACCTGTATTTGAGTAAAATTCATTCTAACTTAATCTCATGGGAGATTTATGAGAAAGGTTTTTATATTTATTAAGCAAGGGTTTAGTGAATCAGCTCAATAAGGCTCAAATAGCTTTACAGTAGCTATTGTCTATTCCATGATACTGCTCTGATCATAAACTATGGCATTATAGTGGAATTAACTAGCCTGCCAGATTCTGGAAAGAGTTTTCCACTTATAACATCAAAGAACTGCTCAAGTCACCTAGTTAGTCTCCAGCATTTCAAATGCAATTGCAAAATACATGAACAGTTATTTTGTTACTAGATGATAATCTAGCTGAAAATATTATTTTCATGGTTATTCAGTATATTACTTATGTTCTAGTAGCAAATTCAAAGCTGAGGAAAGCACTGTATTACATGGTAAATTAATCAGAGCAACCAGATTTCGTATCAACTAAAACCTCTTTCAGTTGCTCTCAGTCTGACAGTGATTAGCATGAAAAGCCATTTGATTTTTTAATTATTTTTTTTAATTCATTAATCAGATTTTTACTGAGTGAAGTAGCAGACAGGAGACGTCATGATAAGCTGTGTAATTCTGGTTAGGATGTACCCACTCTATTCTCCATGACACAATGAATTCTGCCAGCCAGGTTTATTCTTCCTCTTCTCTCTTCCCTTTGAGCTTCTCCATGGTGCTCTGTCCTTACGTGGAGTGCAGTAACTTGTTATCTACATAAAGCTTTCCTAAGGCATCCCAGTGCTTTTGTTATCTATATAAATAGCAAAATGCTTTTTGCCCCTGCATAACTTTGACTTTCTTATGCCTTCCTGTCTTTTCTTCTCTCCCTGAACCTATGTGTTTAATGTCAGCTTCTTTTCACTTCGTATCAAGAATATCCTGTGTTAGCATCATTGTTGTCCCTGGTATTAGTTTAAAAAGATGGAAATCTCGGAAGTGCAAAACAGAAGCACATGCAGTTACTGTGGATCTCCTCTGCATCCAGCTCTGTTCTCTTTGGTATTATTACAGTTTTTAAGTAATTAGTAGTTTCAAATCCCTCAGTCCCACCTTTTCCACATCTATAGCTAACCTGTTTCATTTTATGATATAAGCAACCAGAAATAGAGGAAACAGTAGAAATTATTTTTCATTCTGCTCTGTTGAAATAATTTCCTTTGGGTTATGGCTAGCAAAATGTACTCACAGACAGCACTGATATAAAATGAATGTTTTTGATGGTTTTTTGATGGGGTTTTTTTTTCCGTGTTGCTCAGTAATGGCAATAGAGTTATTCCTGGTTTGTGCTAAACTAAAAGGAAGCAACATTTATATGCCTCTTTAAAAAGTTAAAATCATAGTTTTAAGCTTTTTAATTTTCTTTCCCTATTTCATTGTTTTGTTCTGTTTAATTGCCTGACTCACTTATCTATATAATTCTCTTTGTTTGACCAGGGATTCTTGAGTTTCCTTTCCCCCCGTCTATTTACTGTTCTTCCTTTTTTCTTACATGACTCCTGACCTCCCATTATTTTCAAATCATTAAAATTTTCATTTCCTTTCTTCACATCAGCCAGAACCAGTGAGCAATACTTAACACCAACATGCTCTAGCAGACAGATCAGTCTCTGTGGCACTGAGTCCAATCACATTTATCCACACCATGAGATTTCATAACTACTTTTTATCCTGCCACACCCAAACTTCCTTGGCTCTGGTGACCTTCCTTAAAATGAAGTGAGTCCGTGGCAGAGTAGTCACAGATGAGCAAGGATGTGTTTTGTATTAATTTTGTGGTGATACTCTGGATGTAATTCTCAAATTCCCAGAAGCTCACATTGCTCTTCTCCCCCTATCTCTGGATATTGATGCTCCAGGAAATGTAATGACCAGTGTTACCAGCTTCATCATCACTAAACCAGCACACTGGCTAGGTGGCAGTCCTTAATGCAGACTTTATTAAAGAATTCTCAATTGTATCTGCCAGCTAGCACTGTGTCCAAGAGGCAGGCCTTTCCTGTGACCTATTGCTGTATACATTCAAGAAACTGTCCCTGTGGTTTTCCTAAATGGTTAGGAAATCCCGACTGCACTTGCATAATACAAAAGCCTTATGGCAGGCATTTACACTCCATCTTTCTACACAGTAGTGACAAGATTCTAACTATGCAGTTCTGGTTTTATTTAAGCACTGATGCAACTTCTTGCAACAGAATGGCATATGTTTCATCTGGAAAACTCTGAACAATATACAGTTATGTCTGCCTTAGCAAGGTGGTTGTTAGTGACAGACTGGTGGGAAGGAGCAGGGCTGTATTCTGTGGCTTAGTAGAGCTCTGGTAAAATGAAGGAGATAATGCTGATTTTTACCAGCTGAAAATGGGTCCCACCACTTACACGGCAGGACGAGAGGCAAAGTTCTGGGGCAGTCAGGGCATAGTTTGAGGGGCTTCACAAGCACAACTGCCTCAATATAAGGCACTGCTGCAATGGCTTAGAACCTCTATATCTGTGTCCTCTAGAGTTCAGCTGGTGATCCATTGCAAGTGGGACTCTCTGCAGGCAAACTTGGGCTCAGAGGAAGGGAGAGGCTTGCTCCCTCTATCGAGCCTGGCTTGAGATGATGAAAGGATACTCCAGCCAGATTGGCAGCAAAACACACTCTGCTATCCCTTAACCTAGTGTGTAGGACTCCCCACACCAGGATTTGGGCAGGTTATTACAGAATCCTGTGGGTTACTCTCTCATTTCTTGAAAATACTTTCATACATGAAGCTTGCTGTGTTATTTTGCCTATCACTATCCCAAACCAGGTGCAATAGGGCTGTGCAGGGGCTCAGGCCAAAATAGGACAAAAACCAGAGAACTTAGTCTATTTTTTCCTCCCTCTCCTGAAGCACGTATCAAATTCGATTTACTCAAAATTTGACACATTTGCCCTAAAACAAAAGTTATGAAATTGAACTGTGTGTTTCCAAATGCTTGCATTAGCATTGATTTGCACTTCCTCACAGTCACTTTTATTTGACTTTCTATAATCTCTCTCTTCCACAGGCTTTGTTGTTTAACACATAGTGGGCACTACAGCTAAAATAGGTCTTCAAGCAAAAATTGAAAGTGATGAGAAGGAGTCTATTTTGTGAATCCAGACAAAAAAGGCTTCCAGGAGGTCTGTGTAGGATGGAGGAATAGAGATCAAGGAGGACAAAATGAACACAGCATTGAATACAGCATTTATGCTGATTTTGGTTTTGTTCTTCAGTCTTACCTATGCTTTTCTATTTTTTTTTTTTTTAGGAAGGATATAAATAATCTGCCATGAAATGTAAAATAAGTGATTCCAGCATCTGAGTTCCCTAAAGCTTGCTCCAACCCCCCTTCTTAGACACTAAAAGTGTATGAAAAATGCGAATCACTGTACTCAAAAACTTATAGCCTCAGCAACTGAGGTAACAGGGTTTTGTTTATAAGAATAGCATAGCACTCTGCAGCACAAACCTTCAATTAATCCTTTGGTGCAACCTAGGATGATAGACTGCTTGGCATTATCAGAGCCTGTTTTAGCTGTACCATAAACACAGTAAGTTGAAAGTGCTTCAGGCAGCTAAAATGACATGTTTGAAATTTTGCCTTGTTTTTTTATTCTTCGTTCAATTGTGCTAACAGGAGAAAAGGTGAGGGGGAGAGAAGATCAGAGGAAACCCACACAGATTTTTAAATAGATTTTGAAAGACAGTGTACTTTATTTATGTATTTTACTGTTTTTTTCTCTACGTGCACATCTGATCCCTTCAATCCCTACCTCTTTCCGTGGGTGTCGGTACAGATCCTTACCTAAGGTGGCTGAAATGGTGTCAGTGGGAGTGGTGTGGTGCTAATCTAGATACAGATTGGATGTAAAGACTCAGTTCTGGCTTCTTAAGTTTTGATGCTTACCCTAGATTCAAGTTAGGTATGTAGGATGTGTCTGTGGGTCAGGGACAAATCAGGCTGCATACCTGTTTGTTCAGGCAAGATCTGGGTGTGCACCACCTCTGACTCTTCCCTTGTGCCCTGACATAATGGTACAAGGCTGGGGAACCAGCAGGTCTGCTCATCTGGATAGTGAGGATGATCAGGCACACCAGGCACTGCCCAGTGGTTACTGTTGGCCTTTGAGATTCAGTAATGCCTGGCTTAAGTTTCCTTAATAAATCCCCAGAGGTTAACTATACCCTGAACTTAACCATACCACGGGTAGCCCAATGCATTTCTTTTGACTATGAAGAAAGCTCGGACCAAATATATTTCCAACATAGACTATTCAAGCAAATGTCTAACATTAGATGGGAAGAAACTACTGAAAAGCTCTGTCTTTTGGAAAGAATATGGGTACAGAAAATAATCTAAAGTATTACCTGTCTTTGTCCTTATTCCTAATGGGCAGCCTGAGGATGGTTTCTGCTAACATTGAACGTGTGTTTGGTATAAGAATGCACTTAGTGCATCCCAAACATGATGGGGTTATTCCTTCATCCTGCTTTTACTACTACTGACAAGAATCAGAAGTATGCTTTTTTTCAGTTTATTTGTATCTCGTGTATCTTCTCAGCCAGCATTTCCATCGCCACCTAACTCAACGATTTTATTTCCCTGTGTTACTCACTGCCTTTAGAATCTTCCTACTCTTATTCCTCAGATATATAGGCAAATATATATTTTCTGTGTGCTGCAAACTGCTGCTTTACCCTAAGAGGATGATTTGCATAGAAGAGGACAAGGGTTCTTAAAATTTTATTTTATTCTGAACAAAACCCTGAAAGCCCTGTAGTGCTGGATGGTTTTCACTCCACTACTTTAAAACAGGACTGGTAATGAAATGTGCTGTGGCTTTAGAGAGACAAGCAGTCAGTGTTGCAGTGCAGTGGTGGCAGTGCCTGTGGTGCTCTGAGCATGTTATTACTACTGCGTTACATTCAGGAAGATGACAAGAGAAACAGAGTGGTTATGGGGGTTTTGACCAGTATTGTCTGAGAGTAGTGGTTGTGATTTCTGCAATGTGAGCTTCTCTCAAGCTGTTCAGTGAGTGATAGTACCTTGGAGAAAGTGCTGGCCACTCTACCCTAGAGAAAATGAACAAACAGAGCAGCAGCCAGCTTCCTTGGAGTGCTATTTTCTGGCAAACAGTGTTCTTCCCTTGGGTAGGTCTCATATCACTGGAAGACCCAGCAGACATCGAAGTGCTGGGGTATGTTATCTTTTTGGGCACCTGTGATGATAGATCAGTGGTGAACAATTTTTTTTTTTCTTTTTCCTGAGGTAAGTGCTCCCAGGTCAGGAGATGAAAAATTAGTCCTCTGGCTTGTTAGATATGTTCTGTGTAGCTAAAACAGATTTTAAAAACTGCTGAAATGTCTTCCAGTGAAAAAAAATATGCATTTCCAGATAAACTCCCAGACTTCATTTGTATGTTTTTTTTTTCCCATGCTGATTCATTGTGCTCCAAGGCATCTCATTTTTGCTCCAGGGCATCTCATTTTACTTTTAGTATTTCTGTAGATGATAAACTCCAGTCTAGCATGTGCTATTGATTTTAGGAAGGTTTTATTTTCTTTCAGCATTTTGTGTCTCTGGTAAGCTGGGCTAATCAAAGTTGTAGATTCACTGCTCTCCTTCTCCTCAAGTACCACCAGGAAGAATAGTACTTACACCTACCACTTGCAGTCACAACACACATGCCCCCTCCCTCTACTCTATCTCATAACTGGTAATTCTTTTCTCCCACCCTTTATCTTACATCCTTGGATTATTAACACTGTGGGGCAACGATATTTCTTGGCTTTGTGTTTTACTGCACCTAGAATAATGGGACGCTCATCTCTCATACAGTTTCTGGGAAAACTGAACTACAATAAACTGTGTGTATTGCAAAGAAAGGATATGGTTCCAGCTAGCAGGAAAACTACCAGATAGACATTATTTTGTCCATTCAAGTTAGGGAAAAGAAAAGAAACATTGTTCAAAGGGCTTTATCTTTCTTTCATATTACTTTTTCGCTATTATGAGTTGCTGAAGTGCTGCCTAAAGTAGCTTTTAGATTTCTAATATAATGCCCATGTCTTTTTCTAAGCCAGTGGCTATGTTCTCCTTCTCCTATTCCCATTCATTTTTTCTTCTCTTTCTGGTCCCTTTCCTGGTGTGAGTGGCACTGATGGAGCAAGCAGGACACTCCTGCCTCAAACAGCCAACTAGTCTGAAAACCATTAGGGAGCTCATTAGACTGCCAGATATTGAGTCTCTTTGTGCTCTCTGAGTTTGGTGCTTTGGCATATACAGATGGTTCTATATATATGCATATGGCCAGCAGGTTGAGGGAGGTGATTCTCCCTCTCTACCCTGCTTTCATGAGACCCCTGGAGTACTGAGTCCAGTTCTGGAGCCCCTATTACAGGAGGGACATAGATTTGCTGGAGCATGTCCAGGGAAAGGCCACAAGGATGATCAGAGGGCTGGAGCAGCTCTGCTGTGAAGACAGAGAGAGAGAGTTGGGGTTATTCAGTCTGGAGAGGAGGAGGCTTCAAGGAGACCTTATTGTAGCCTTCCAGTGTCTGAAGGGGGCTACAAGAAAGCTGGTGAGAGACTTTTTAGGATGTCAGGTAGTGATGGGACTAGGGGGAATAGATTCAAACTAGAGGAGGGTAGATTTAGATTGGAAGTTAGGAAGAATTTTTTCACCATGAGGATGGTGAGACATTGGAACAGGTTGCCCAAAGAAGTGGTGGAAGCCCCATCCCTGGAAGTTTCTAAGGCCAGGCTGGACAGGGCTCTGAGCAGCCTGATCTAGTGGGAGGTTCCCTACCCTTGGCAGGGGGGTTGGAACTAGGTAATCTTAAGGGTCCTTCCAATCTTCATCTCTGGAAAAGTATTATCAAGTAGCAAGCACAGTCCTTCAGGGTTTCTCCTCTGGAGAATTCTCCTCTGGTTTAATTCATAAATTTTTCTGTCAGCAAGCAGAAAGGGCTGACAAGTGATAGCCTGGGATAGCTCTTGTACCCACAGTGTTTGGAAATCTGGGAAGAAGCCACCCCTTCACTGTTTGATCCTCTTTGTCTCCCTTCAATATGAGAGAAAGAAATATTAATCAGAGTTTTTTGTCCTCACCATCTGACTGCTTAGAGGGAGAAGAGGAACTGGTGGTGGGGGTGGGCATCTCTCTCCCTGCACACCCCTTGGTGCTGCCCTAGCAGGGGGAGGATGGTACAATGATGGGAGAGCTGGACTGTCTCACAGTCCCCTCCCTCACACATCTGATCACACCTTTTTCTTATGACAAGTAGATATCCCTATTGATAAATTACATTTCCCTATACCTATAAAATGTTCCCACAGCACTGCCAGCTGTGTTAAGATGTATTCCCTGCTGAATGGGTATTATCAATACTATACCATATGCAGTCTTTTAAGTTTCAGCAGGAAATTAGTTATTTTGGTAGAAAAAAAATGTTCTTTTGCTGCTATTCAGGCAGGGATTGATGAAAACCACAGGAAGAGGATCAGTGAATTTGTCATCTAATGACATTAGGTTCATTTGAAAGAGCTGAGGTATGCAGTCTCACAGGTCTTTGAATTTTACTGGAAATCCTTGCTGTGGTGTCAGGTGTTGGCCACACACTTCAACATTATTGTTTATAATTTTTAATAAATTATATATTTTTAATTTTATAAAGTATTTTTAATAAATTTTAAAATATTATTTTCCACTTATTCAGTCTGTGTACATAGCTTAATGTAATTTTTATATGAAAATTTGCACTTGAGACCACTGAAAAGAATATGTAGTGAAGCAGCAATGGGTACTGTTGCAGACATTTTCTTCCTTTTCTGTGAGGAAATTAGGAACTATAGTATTTAAAAATCTCCTAAGGTCTGGGATGTCACTTTTGCAAGAATCATTGAATCCTGCAGTGGAAGTCTTTGATCTCTGAGAGGCTCCTTTGACTAAGCTTTAATGAATGTGTTACCTAACTGTCCTTCAAGGAAGGCCATGATTATTTGTTGTGTAACATTTCACAAACTGAAATGATGAGATTCTTCACCAGAAATGTTTGCTCTGCCAGGCTTCTGGCTCCCATTTGTAATGAAGCAGCACCTTCTGCATTGCAAGAGAAGAAGGTGGATGGTTAACTGTTGTTTCTGGATGATCAGCTTATACAGACGGGTTACCTTCAGGTGTGACTGGTTTGCCTGAAAATCAGAAAATGTGGCAGCTCAACACCTGACCTCATTGAATTACCAAGTCCCCAGTCTGTGGGATGGGCTGACAATGCAAAAGCCATGGTTTAGGAAACACTTAAACATGAACTGTGTGATGCTGTGTTTTTCCCTGGTAGTTTCTGGGTGAATGAGGTGGGTATCAGCAGTAAGCCTGGGGTGCTCACCTTTGGCAGAAGCACAGGAAACCTGTGAGGCTTTCCTAAGGAAAACATGCTGCTGCCAGTCATACTCTTAGGGCTGCCCAGACTATCAGCCTCTCAGCAATGTGGAGTTTCCACAGTGTCTGGAGGAACCCAAGAAATCCACAGTCCCCTTGGTTCTTGCACTAACCCTTGATAATTCCCTGAGTGAGAGGCAGTAACCTGCCCTCTCTTGGCAAAATTAATCAAAAGCGAGTGGTTCTCTAGAAACTTTCTGGTTTGGGGGAAGACCTTACAAATAAACATACAAAAGTATGCTTTGTGAGGCAGCTCTTTCTGGTCAGCTCTGCTTATAACTATACTTAATTCTTCACCCTACCTTTCTAGAGATGGAAATCTCCAAAGTTGCTCTTCCCAATCTATTAACTTCACTTTCTGTTGATGCTCAGCATACCTATGGCAGTAAAGGTTGTCTCACATGACTGACACTAATGTTAACAATAGCTTTTAGTTATGCTTTTTTAATTTAAAAAACAAAAAAAAACCAGAAAAAAGTTGATGGGTTTTGGTGAAATTGTTTTTGTTGAAATTGTTTTTGTTGCTGTTTTTTGTTCATTTTCAAGTTGTCCAATTATTATTTAGTACATCACATGCATCACATTTAGGTCTTTCTGTAATGCTTAAATAATACTTTTAAAGCCTACTCAGCTTCAGCATAGTCCAAGGAATAACAACAAACAACTGAGCTACTTAGAAGATTTACACTTCAGTTTGTCGCCAGCCAGATGGATTGGTGACTTGTAGGTGAGAGATTAAAAGAGAAGCAATGAATCACAGGGGCAGCACCTGTTAAAAATGCCTCCAAAAGCCCAAAGGAATAGTTTTCTTAACAGCCATCTATTCAGGGCCTCAGCCTGCAGCACCCACCCTTTACAGCTTACTTCATCTCACTTGCTCATGAGGAACAAAGCACTTGGCTTAGCAGATTTGTCAGCAGCACTGCATTGCTTACAGCTATTCCATTTTATTCCAAATAGGAAATGAATCCTAGAAGAGAGCAACAAAACATTCTTACACATCATATGGCTAATGATAGCCCAAACTCTGTGTGGTATTTACGCACCAGAAGGGAAATGTGTATGTGTGCATACCTGTCCACAGAGAAGAGAAAAAAATGCTTTATTATTTGTCTTTCTTTAGTAATTAAAGAATAAAACTCAGATCCTGATTAGGCACCTCCCATGTCTCAGTATATCCCACCCCCTGCAAAGATTTCAGCAGCCTCAGGAACACATAGTGGTACCTCATCTAATGCTTGACTGAAGCTTTAATGCTGTGATCAATAGCTGAGCAAGCTTTCATCCTGAAAACTGCAGTTTAGGATGCATCCTGATTTTAAAAACAGCTGTCTCTGTCACAGCCATGCGAGCTTGATGCATGTTACTCATCTGGGAAGTCTCAGAGAGCTTATCTCCTTACATCTCTGAGTGCACATGCAGTGGCCTCGTGCATGTCACTGGGGAGATGGCTTGGGACCAGCGTCCTGGCTTTGGTGGCACTGCAGGAGAGGAGCTCCCTGCATGCTGCTCCTCTTCTCTGCTTCCCTCTGTGGGATCATCCTGCAGCAGGGCCCTGTGGTCAGATGGCTTACTTTAAATGTCAAGGAGGTGTCAGCCAGATAATTTCCTTTTAAGAAAACAAAGAAAACAAAAAACAAAACAACACAACTTTCTGCTTTTCTATAGAAAATGCCAGGGAAGATTATAGGCCTTTTAACATAAAAGAAACAGAGCTGACAATGGGGGAAAAATATTGAAAGCTTTGTGAGGCTTTTGGTTACAGACTAGCCTCCCTGGAGAGTCAGAAAGTGTGAGCTCTCAGGAATTGAATTTCCCCACTGGCAGCAGCTACCTGGGGGTTACTCTGCCCAGGTCCAGACCTCCCTGTTGGGCACCAGTGAAGCGGCAGTGCATGCAAAGACTTTGCTTGTATGATCCTGCTTTTGTTCTGACCACTCATTTCCTGGAGCCTACCCTTCTGCATGGATACCTGTTTTGATGATCCTGCACCACATTTCCGTTCACTTCACCCTTTCAACTTGTGTCTTTTTTACTTTTTTTAATTCTTTATCTTGACCTTTCTTGATTGTGGACTTTGTCACTCACTTCTGCCTGATGGTTAGTGCAGCCTACAAAACAGCTTGATTGTCTTGTGTCATTCAAAACTGGGAGAATTTTGCTCTAGTTGTTCAGTAATCAAGATTTTTTATGCCTTTCTCTGTCACAGCAGCTACTAGTTACTGGCGACAAGGAAATAGAACAGATGGATCACTGGGCATTGATCAGTTAAAAAAATGCCTCATTTCTTGCTTTGTGTGGCTTGTAACTGCTGTAATACTTGAAATCAGATAAAAATGAAGATATAGATAATAAGCCCATGACAGAGTTGTGCTATTTAACAAGAAGTATCTTCTGCACTAAATAAAACATTAGACTAACAAAGATGAAACTAACCTGGGAGTTGGTTCCTGTAATGAATCTGAATAAAACTGCTAGAAGTTACAGCATGTAACTGTCTATATTCATGACTTTTTGAAGACAAGATGGTTTCTAGATTTTTTTATTCCATTGCAGAAAAATGAAATATTTGTTGTACTGGAAACATTGACTCTGAAATACCTGACTGTTTTCCTGCCATGTTGTTCTTCCTTTACAAGAAAGGTGAGAAAGTCCTTGTACAAGGGAGTTATGTGAGTTTTCTTGGCATAGACCTTGTTTGGCATTCAGTTTTTTATACTGTTATCATGGGATCAAACCCTGCTGCCCTTATTCAGTCAAAACTGCCACAGATTTCAGCAAAAGCCTTGGCTAAGTAGGGTGTGAAGATCAGGAAGGAAGATCTAACTTTTTGCCCATACAATATTTAAGAAACCACAGGTATCTGTGCTACTTCCTGTTCATAATGTCTGTGGAAAGGATTTTTAAATATGCTGGCATTGCCCTTGGTATTTAGGAGCAGGGCTGGAGATTTGTGCTGGGTTAGAGGGTTCAGTTTCTTACTGTACTGGTGACCATGGAACAGACACATACCCTACAGTGACCCATCCTACAGCAGAAGCCACAAAATATTCTCCAATACTATACCACAAACCTGAGATGTTCCATATGGATATCAATACTAGGCCATAGGAAAAGTGTGGACAAGGTTAAGAGCTACCATCACTGCTTAAGCTGTTGGTGACAAGAGCTGGAATTTTGCTCCAGCCTTGTCAGTGCTATTGCTTGCTGCAGTGGGTGTAGTGAGGACAAAATGCTACCCCAATTCACCCCTGGATGGGTTTATGGTGCATGTTTGAATGCTCTCATCTTCATCATTTAACAAAGGTCTTGAGGGACAAAGCTGTATTTTCATGCCCGGATTGCAGATCTTGAGCCATGTCTAACCTCTCGTGGCTTTGCTAAATTCAAGGGAATATCCAGGTGTCTAGCAAAACTGGAAGTGTCAATGACATTTTTAAATACACTGCTAACTCCATTAAACCCCTTTGCCAATTTCTCTTTTTTTTTTTTTTTTTTTTTTTTTGAGAGAGAGCTTATTTTCTTCAGTTTAGGTTTTTACCTTTAGAAGGAGCGGGCAACCTGGTTGGACAGCTGAAGTGTTTTCAGTTTAGGATTGTTCCAGTCAAATTGCTCAACGAATCCAAATTCCTTACTGCTTTATGAGAAGCAGCATAGCTCTTGAGGAAGCACAGAAAAAGTATTCCCTAGACTAGAAAATAGACAAAAGCTGATACTCTTCAAAAGACAAGCAGAGACTCTGATAACTCAGTTTCCAAGTGAAGAATGTAAATGAGAAAACTCACAGTTTCTGGCATTGCCAAAGGAAGATCTGGTCTTTAAAGCATATCTGACAGTGATAATGCAGTATGAAACTACTTCAGATTTGAAAACATTGCAATTTCCCCATCTAATGTGTGTAGAGATTGCTTAAGAGGTACTCCTGTGAAATGCATTTGCCTGAACAGCAGGCTAGACTGCAGTGCACAAAAGGGCACATACAAATGAATACCCAATACACAAGGCACTCTACACCCTCTGTTTCAGCAACAGTGTTAGAAAAAGTTGGTAGTGAAGGTCACTCATCTTGGAGCTTTCTGATGACTGAAGATCTTGTTCATGCCCAGCACTGCTGGGGCAGCTCAGACCTGGCTGATAGCGTGGGCTTCCCCAACACACAGTGCCATTCTCTTTGCTCATGCTGTCTTCATTCAGAAATTTTTTTTACAGATAACTGTCTGAATTTTGCCAGTGGAGATGTAGCAGCTTCTCTTGAAACAGGGTACAGTGTTTTATGAAGACGTCTTTGTTTTGCAGGCCACTGAATCTTCTGCTTTCAAAAATATGAATTTTTAAAGGAACATCATAATATAAATAAGAAAAAAATAGGAGAGGAGAATCTACCTTTTGGTATCACCTCACCTCCACGACCTTTCTTTTATAAAAAACTACAGAAGAGAAAATGAACATCAGGCAAAAGGTTATGATCAAATTAGGCTGAAACGTAACCAGGAATAGTTTCCACAGGCCCACATCACTCTGTAGTTAGCTTGGTTCTCTGAATTTTTTTTGAAAGAACAGCAAATGGGCTAAAATATCTCCTCCCAAGGGAGACCAGTTGTGCTATAACAAGTAGAATAACCTGAGTATGACTCCAGATGCAAATCTGCAGTTGGGTTATTTCATGGCAAGCAAACTAGGAACAAATGAACATGTTTGATGTTTGGCTGTATGAAGCCTTTTTTCTAAGACTGAAATACAACTGTACTCATGCCTCTCCTGCTGTTATGCATGGTACCCATCTATCAATCTGACCCAGGTCCAAGTTAGTGCTTTTTAAATCATAACTTCCACAACAATTCTCTCCTGTAAGCATGCAGAAAATTAAAATAATAGATTTTGTTCTCAGTAATGGAAGCTGCAGCTAAAAGACGTCTGATATAATACAGTGAGGAGCACAGCAGTAAATTATTTCTCTCTGATGTTGAGCTGTCCAAATAATCAGTGTCTTGCATAAGCAAGGTTGAAAGGAAACGGTGGCGCAGTCACAGTCTATCACTGCAGCTCAAGTGCTGAGCTGTCAGCTGCAGTGTGGGGCTACAAAAATGAAAATAAACTCTTCTTCTAACCACTGTAATACCTACTCATATATTAATATTATGAGCCCAGATGCAATGTTTGAAGGGGGCTAATATCTACCTGTTTGCTGCTATAGCACAGGTGCTGATATTTCTTGCAGAGGGATAAGAGGACAGGAGAGCAGAAAGCTGGACCTTTTTATTTTCCATAGGTACTTCAGAATCCCTAACTTGAGCTTTGCATTTACCTCTATATACTTGAACTGGGGCTTGTGTGTCTGGCAGTCTGCTTGCAGTGTCTCTTTTATACAGCTGTGCTAGTAATAGATATTACCTCTCAAGAAAACGAGCTTTGCTTACATCCTTTGACCATCATTGCTGCAGAAAGCTACTACTATCACTTGAAGCCATGAAGATAATCTCTCATCCCCACACATATTTTTACAGATTATATTTGTAAAATAATTTTCCTGGCTGTTCTCTGAGGCTTACAACCATTGCCAGATAAGTATCAGCGAACTGTAATAATGAAAAATGGTGGTGAAATGCCTAAGACAAATCTAAATAGAAGACAACTTTGTTTCAGTAAAAGCAGATCCTGAAAGGTGATTTTTTTTTGTTGTTTCGAACTTTGTGCATGAGGGGCACAACAGAAATCAGATCGTTACTGTACTAATCAATAAGAAAAAAAAGTTCAGAGCTGGTCATCTGTGTGGAGAAGAGAGGAAAAATGAAAAACATTTCTCCCCTAAATTTTTGTTATAGAATGGAGACACAGAACTTTTAATTGGTGTGCCCAGTGTCATGCAGTGTTTGTGGGATGGAGCAAAGGACAGAAATCAGGTCTCCACAGTCCTGCTCCTCTGCCTCAACCAGAAGATAATTCTTCATTTTAAATGCCTGCCAGTCAGCTTTCCTGGTTAGAATGCTGTCTGAAGTCTTACCATTGCAGTATGAAAATGGATCTACTCAGTGTTCATAAAGGCTGGATGAAAAAAGGAGATCTCCCATTCCCTGGCCTCTGGACTTTAGGTACAGACTCTCTTAATATTTATAACAAAATTAAATGGGACAAATTGTGTGAAACCAGACAATCCAATAAACTCTTCTTGCAAAACTGGACAAACTGAATAAAGCAAATTTGCCATGACTAAGGGAGTAGCCAACGTTTATATTACTCCTTCAAGTGTGGTTTAATTTTCAACAGAGACTGTAGGTTTTTTGTTGATAAGCACAAAGGGGACTGAATGTGCTCTCTCTGCTGCAATGCAGCTATTACCTGTGTCAGAAGGACAGACTGCAAGGAATGGCTCTGTCCTGCCATCTTGCAAGTGCCTTTTATGACTTCATCCCATTCAGCACCATGGATTCACCATTGGTAGGCACATGTCATGGTCTGTAGAGCAGGATGAGAGAGTAAAAAATATTCACAAGAAGATCATGACTGCTCTCTCGTGCTGTAGCTATATCTTCTCATGCCATTTGCTGCCTGCTAGAGCTCTGATAACCCATTTGAGGGAGAAGCAGAGGAGTTTTGTGTGTTAGCAATGTGTCTGTGAAGCTGAAAAGTTGCACTGACAGTATGTTGGTAGGGCTGGATTATAAATGATGGGAGAACTGCAGCACAGCTTCCCAGGGCTCTGGGCAAGCTGCAGGGTCAAGTCTGTGTCCTCTTCAGTGGTCAGGGCCAGAGGCATTTGGCAACTGCCCCTGGTGTGAGCTGGTCCCTGCCAGTTGTCCTGCAAGGAGAGCTGAGGGCACCCTCCCTGCAGGGGAAACCTCAGCTAATGGTTTCCTGGAAGTAAGGGGTCAAACCATGACTAAAACATCAGTAGTACTGTGCAACTATTTAAGAAGACAGGAGTGACTTAGGAAATTAAATGTAGGACTTTAAGAACTGTTGCAATGACTGGTGTTGGAGTTTTACCTTTAAAAATATGTCATAGGCTCCAAGGCTTAAAAAAATCTGGCCTTAAACCTCAAATCACAAAATTGTTACGGTTGGAAGAGACCTCTAAGGTCACCACATCCAACTGTCAACATCTGCCCCCTAAATCCTCGAAGATCTTTAGACAGCCAGTTCTCAGTGGCATAAATTACTTTTGGAAATGTTATTTTACATGCCTAGGGCACAGAGATATTTTCTAAAAGGCCTTGTAAAAGGCAGCATTGCTGCTGTTGATAATAGAACTCTGAGGGTCTGAATTTCAACAAAATTATCTGGATGGGAAAAAAAAAAGTGTTTAAAAAAAAAAAAGGCCACAATGTTTTGCCTTATTTATATATCTATGACATTTAATTGAAAAATGAGTCTCAGCCCAAGCCTGCAGTATTTTTCTGATTACAAATATAATAGTTGTAGGATGCCTTTCCTGAATTACAGGCTTTGGTCTGCTTACTCTTGAGTAATTGGCTAGCTTACCTGGAAACATTTAATTTGAATTCTGGACCTCTTTCAGGCAGCTGTATGCTATTTCTTCTCTTAGTACCATTCACTAACAGCTAGCTTTGAACTGCAAATTAAAATTTTGCTCTCTGTAACCAAAGTTAACTTTAGAAGGGTTTTCCTCTTTTTGACAAATCTCCTCCCCTGAGAGATAAATTGTATTTTATGTTAAAAAGAGGAAACAAGAATCAATTTACAGTAGCTTGCTGACTGTCAAAGTGTGATGTGCTGTGAGAGCTGGCAGCCCTGCAGCTGCTTGGACTTCTTTTGCTAAAGCTGCTGCACAGAAGAAATGGGAGCATCTATCTGCTCATCAGGGCTCAGAAGAGCTGCTGCCTAACCTGAGGGTGCCACCCTGCTGTAGGCTTCTGCTCAGGAGTCCTGCATGATGCTGCTTCCCTGTGGTGTTGTTCACAGCAGCTTGGTCCTTCTGCCATCTCACGGTGCTTCAGTCTTGAGCAAATTCACCCAGGAAACTACAGGCCCGTCAGCCTGACCTCAGTGCCTGGCAGGGTCATGGAACAGATCATCCTCAGTGCAATCACACAGCACCTGCAGGATGGGCAAGGGATCAGACCCAGCCAGCACGGGGTTAGGAAGGGCAGGTCCTGTCTGACCAACCTGATCTCCTTTTATGCTCAGGTGACCCACCTGGTGGATGAGGGGAAGGCTGTGGATGGAGCCTACCTGGACTTCAGCAAGGCCTTTGACACCGTCTCCCACAGCATCCTGAAAAAGCTGTCAGCCCACAGCTTGGACAAGAGCACTCTGTGCTGCGTTAGGAACTGGCTGGAGGGCTGAGCCGAGAGAGTGGTGCTGAATGGGGCTGCATCCAGTTGGCAGCCGGTCACTAGTGGTGTCCCCCAGGGATCAGTGTTGGGCCCAGTTCTGTTTAATATCTTTATATATGATTTAGATGAGGGGATTGAGTCCATCATCAGCAAATTTGCAGACGACACTAAGCTGGGGGGAAGTGTCGATCAACTGGAAGGCAGGAGGGCTCTGCAGAGGGACCTGGACAGACTGGAGAGTTGGGCTGATTCCAATGGGATGAGGTTTAACACGGCCAAGTGCCAGGTCCTGCACTTTGGCCACAACAACCCCATGGGGACCTCCAGGCTGGGGACAGAGTGGCTGGAGAGCAGCCAGGCAGAAAGGGACCTGGGAGTCTGGACTGACAGAAAGCTGAACATGAGCCAGCAGTGTGCCCAGGTGGCCAAGAAGGCCAATGGCATCCTGGCCTGTATCAGGAACAGCGTGGCCAGCAGGTCTAAGGAAGTGATTCCGCCCCTGTACTCAGCCCTGGTGAGGCCACACCTCGAGTACTGTGCCCAGTTCTGGGCCCCCCAGTTCAGGAAGGATATTGAGGTCCTGGAGCAGGTCCAAAGGAGGGCAACCAGGCTGGTGAAGGGACTCAAGCACAGACCCTATGAGGTGAGGCTGAGAGAGCTGGGGCTGTTCAGCCTAAAGAAGAGGCGGCTCAGGAGAGACCTCATCACTCTCTACAACTACCTGAAAGGAGGTTGTAACCGGGTGGACGTTGGTCTCTTTTGCCAGATGACTTTCAACAAGACAAGAGGACATGGTCTTAAGTTGTGCCAGGGGAGGTTTAGGTTAGATATTAGAAAGAATTTCTTTACGGAGAGAGTGATCAGGCATTGGAATGGGCTGCCCAGGGAAGTAGTGGATTCTCCATCCCTGGAGATATTTAAAAAGAGACTGGATGTGGCACTCAGTGCCATGGTCTAGCAACCGCAACGGTGGTTCAAGGGTTGGACTCGATGATCTCTGAGGTCCCTTCCAACCCAGCCAATTCTATGATTCTATGATTCTATGAAATTGTTGTTTAGCAAATATTTTGCTTGTTGCCTATGCAGTCTAACACAAGACGTTGTTGAGAAACACTGCTGACATGCTAATTCCCCTTGCTAAGGTAGCTGGGAGAGCAGAAAGCCATACACTGATGGGTTTGCTGGTGTGGATGAAGCCTTGTTTCCCTACTAGATCAAGCTGACTTGTAAACTCTGGGAAGCTCATGAGGCATTATGGACACTGCTTGTACAGTCATTCTTTGATTCATGGTCTCTAAACCAGAAGTTCAGTTTGGTGTCCTAGAGTCTTGATCCCAGCTGCTGTATCTAGCATGAATTAATGCTATTTCACTGATATGACCTTTCATGCTGTTAGGTAGCGGAGCTGGCAGGAGTCATTCCAGTGTACTGACTTTCATCCTTTCTACCTATGTAGTACTAGAGTTCATGGAGAAAAAAAATAAGCACTAACATCTGGATTTTTTACTAGTACCAGATACTCAATATTACGTTTGATAGGCAAATATATGCGTCTCACTTCATTAAAAGAGTAATTTGCTCATCTCAGAGCTAACTTTCAAGGGTGGGTTATGGTATTTTTAGCTCCAGCCAGTATGCTTTCTCATTGCCATCTCATACTACAGCCTCATACATCTTAGCTGCAAGTGTCAGATGTGAAGGATTAATTCTGATTGATAATGGACTTGTTTAATGTAACTTCATCTTTGTAATTACTTTACCACCTGAAACAACCCAATGCCTTAAAAAATATGCCACATGCACAAGAGAGTAAACATTTTTTCAAATGGTAGAAACTTTGCTTTATCATATGTCAAAAGATTACATTGGCTCCCTGGATAAAGAGAATCAAAGAACCCCACTTACTTGCTATTTCCCCTCTAGCTAACTTAAATGCATGCTAGAATTTAATACTGCATGGTTCATTTTATTAATTGATGTTGCCATTTTGAGATTTCATTGATAATGATCCTGTTCGGGTCATGCTGGGATTTCACTCCATGCTATAATTGCACTGTTACACAGTTCTCCTAGACTCAGCCAGTGATAATTTCTCTTCTTTTGTCTTCATATAACACCTATAGGTATTGAAATACACTTGAGCTAGAAACCTCTTGAGTATATTTTTTACTTCATTTGTCTATGTCATATTTCAGGATAAAAACAAAATGGAGAACTTTTAAGAGACAATTATTGCCCAATACTTACTGATGAGTATTATCTGGGTTTAAAAAGCATATCAGACCTATTTACATATCTTCCTATCCCACCCTCCAAAAGACTCCATAAGTCCTTCAAAGGCTCCAGTGATGGAGACCCATCATACCTATTCCTATGCTCTATTATCCTTAGTGACAGAATAGTTTCTAATTTTGCCTCCGATTCTTCTTTGTTGCAATTTAGGCCATTACATCTTACCTAAACATTAACAAGTTGGTTCCTTACCCCTTACAATTTCCCATCCCCCTGCATGTGATAAGCACAAATTAGCTCAATCATAATTCACTGGTGATGTTTCTCAGACTCCTGATATTCTAATGTTTTCTTTCATACTCCCCAGCTTCTTTGCATCATTCATAAAGTCTTTTGCTCAAAGCTGGGCATCCTACTTCAGCTGGGTTTTACTAGTAGAGTGTCTTTCAGGGTTGATTCTTCTTTTTATAATCCAGAGTGATGTTTTCCCTTCCTGATAGCATTGACTCATACAAACATTACTATCCATTGTAATTATTAAATGTTCAACAACTTGCCACCCAGTGCAGTGTATACTTATCTGCCTTGCTGACTGTGCAATCTGGGTATAGTATTCACCCCTGCTGAGAACCATCTTGGGTTTTTTTCCAAGCTGCTCCAATTCATCAGGAACATTTTGTATTCAAACCCCATTCAACCTTCAAAAACCTGCCAAATATTTATTCGCCTTACTCAGGCTCACCTTAAAAACTTAAATACCTGTTTAAGAATATCTACATATTAAAAATTGAAGTGGATCTACAAGATTACATTATCAGAGTGCTGATAAGGTGGGTGCATGAAGTAGCATAGTTATATATCCTGCTTCCTTCTGTCTTGGGGGATTTTCTCAGTTTCATTCTCAGAACCATGCGTTGGGAAGGAGAGTCAGATAGCATTTTCTAAAGTCAATCTGCATACTGCCTTAGACTTGAAGGGAGGTTTTACAGCAGCTTCTGCCACCAGCAGAACTGTCCCAATATGCTGGGACACAGAGTGGACATCTCCGGACTGGTTGTGAGTCAGGGTCCACTTGGTAGCAGTGGGAAGAGGGACATGCAGGAGGTGTTGCTAACTTTCCCCAGAAGGCTCTTTCATTCTTCATACCTGAAGTCCTGGCACACTCATGCTTAAAAGAAACAAGAGTCACTCAGCCTGTCACAGGACAGGGATTATGAACTGCATCAGCAACGTTAACAGCAGCACTCCCTTTTCTTTGCCTCTTTGCCATCTTTCTCTCCCTTCTCCCTTGTTTCCTACATACTGATCTCTGTTTTCTTGGTTTTTGACTGGCTTGTTTTGTTCAATTTGTTTTTCTTTTCCTTTTATTTTTCAATAAGTCCTCTCCCAGCTAAACTCTGGCAAGGAAGTGGCTGAATACTGAGAAGCCACAAGCATTTCTGGGTAAGCTCTTAGGCTTGTCTCCCCTTCTCCCACCTGTTCAGCAGGATGTTTAGATTACTGTTCTTCATATCAGTTCTGTCATCTTACTATAGAATAATATGGGTCTACTGACTCAGTAGTTACTATGCTGTCATAAGTAAACCTCAGGTAGGGCTTTACCCATGATGTTCAGAAGCATTCTCTTAAAGATTCCACAGCTCCCTCCTTCCCTCTCTTGGCCCAGAAAAGAGAGTTGAATTTATAAGCCATTCACCCAAACATTTTTCTTTTTTGCATTTGTGGCAGAGAGGAGTCTGGGGACAGTGAATGCTCCCACAGCTACTGTGCAAGTAGTAGCTAATATTCATGCCTGCCAGGATGAGGATATATTTCAGGTTTGAAGATGCTTGATGGGTTGGTTTGTATATTCACATTTTTATATGCATATTTATTGCCTAGAAGCCCACATAGTCACTTTATTGAGGAATCTGGAGGAGAAATGTTAAAATGGCACACTCTCAGCAAGTCCCCATGGCAACCCTTACACGTGATGAATTCAGAGTTAGTGGATTAGACTTGTTTCTCTGATGAAACACCAGATGTGGCAGGCAGGACTTTGACCCAGCCAAGAGGCTCTTCTCTTTATCAATATTGGTCTTATTCGTTGTCCTAGTTAATGCTGTGCAGGTGTTTATTTGTAGAAGCTGTTCAAGGATTTTCAGCCTGAAGGTGTTCTAATTTGCACCCTGATGCAGCAGTTCCTAGGGATTTACAGTAGCAAAAGGCTGCCCTATCTCCAGTCTCTGACAAGTCTTTTGGTCTCGTTTGTCTCTCGTGGAGAGTCTGTGGCTATAAACCCTATGTATGGCTTCTTAATTGCCTGCTTTCTTAATTCCCTGAAGATTCTTTTGTACTGGTAGCTGCAACATAACAGAATGGCAGGGGAATGGTGGAAAGTGCTGCTTCCTACCCAGTAGCAACTGCACTTTTGGTAGCTGAATTTCATCCCTGAAATTCCTCATTAATATAGGACAACTCTCATCTCTCCCCAAAATCTTCTGCCAGCAGCTGGATCAGAACTGATGACCACTAACAACTGCTGAATAGGGAGGTTTCTTGCCAGCATTGTACAAAGTGAATGTGTTGTGTTAGATGCCCTGGCTTTGGAAAGAATAGCAAGAAAGTGTAGGGTTCCATAGGACATGACACTTGGCAACTGCATCCTCCATCTTCTCCTGCTCTCCTTACCATTGCAGCAGCTGTAGCCAGCAGTAGTACCTGTGGTGGAGCAGTTTGAAACATGAAAGACAATGTGGGTGTCTGGTGATGTTTTCTTGCAGGTCTTAAAGAAATTGTCTTTGTCCTAAGGAGATGAGCACAGGGCATAGTTCAAGAGGAGAGCAACACTGGACAGGTTCAAAATGGGGAAAGTGTACAAGGCTGGTTTCACTACTAGGCTGTTTGATCTGATTGGAACTGGCATTTCTGTCAAAGAAGTATCTGAAAGGACAGTTAACAGTACATGGAGTCCTCTCATCAGGTACTTAAAAAGCCTAGTGAAGAAATACATAAATAACAGCTGGACAAAGGAGTACTTTAACATACAAGAGATCTGGCCCAATTAAATCCTTTATATAAATCTAAAGAGAATACCTGGGAAAACAGCACAATAGCCTATCAGAATCAAAGGACAATTGCAACTGCTGGGAGATAAAATAAAAGAAGATGACAAAGTCTCAGAGTACAACGGATACCCTCTGACTCTTTTTCTAGATGTAAACTTAGAACTTTAAAACTCAGCCATTTTCTTCTTTCCTGGAGTTTCCTCTTCTATTCTGAGAGCTTATTGAGGTTGCTGTGAATGAGGTCTTTGGTTATACTTATGTACCTGCTTATAGGGAACAACTGTACCATACCCTGGGGTTTTGTGCTAATCAGTTAACTGGAGCACTTAAGTAGAGTTTAATGCCATTATAAGATGTCCTAGGAAATCACTGCTCCCCAGGCGTTCTGGCAGCAGTGGAACTGCAGGTCTGAGGAGTGTTCCCTGGGGCAGGTAGCAATCGCAAAGTTTTGGGAATTGCTCTCCAGAAAGGTTGTATAAGGAGAAAAACAACAGAAAAGGAAAACTGAATAGCAAGGTTCACCATCCGAGTAAATGGAAGCAGTGGTATTTAGCACAAAGGCCTTTGAGAAGCAAGGCTTAGGAATCTCTGAACATTATGACTGGTTCTGTTTTGCTTCTACTGCTTTCAAGGAAATAGCACCTCCCTGTGCAGTCCTTGTAAATAAAGAGGAGGGCACCAAAGAAAGCACTTGACCAGTATCAGCTGTTTCCCTTTGGCATGGAAACAAGAGACCTATATCCAAAATACTGTCTATGCCCTCAGGCAAAAGGATGACAAAAATACATTGGTAATTATATTCCTCACTTTGGATATTGCAGCTATCAGAGGGCATATAACTGCCTCTTTCTCCACCAAGACCTTTCTGAGATAAAGATAGAGATTATGTATCACCAACACTCATAGTAAATAGCCTTCTCATTGGACAGTTGGCATTTATGAAGCAAATGGAAAGGCTCAACAACAGCAACACTGCTTAAGAATAAAAAGCCATTGTACAAGCGTAAAAGGCTTATTGTTTTCTTAGCAGTTAGTTTTCCTGTAATTTTCCAGTTTAGCTTTTAAAAAAATAACCCTTAGCATTTCCTAGCTCTTTGTGGTGAGTAAGCACTGTACAAACATTATCTAATTCATAGTTATTAAGTAAGTAGCTATTAATATTTTTATTTCTGTGGCAGAATGGACAGAGTAGCAATTTCTTTCTTAATGTCATGGGTTGGGTCATTTGTTTAGCAATATTCAGGCATGGTGGGATAGGGATGGAGGGTTAAGGGCTAGTTTGTGCCATAGACTGAACAATCTGATCTTAGTCTTCCTGAGTAGTACCACAGAGAATATATATTTGTTCTCAGAAGAGGAAGAGCAGGAATTAATCAGACCTGGATACCACTTTCTACCTTGCTCTCAAAAATTTGCATTACCATCTGGACTACTGAGATAACACCCCAGTGATGATATAGAACAGCTAACAAATCCAGTCCCAGGAGGGAGCAGAGGAGGAATTACCCTGTTCCTGGCAAACAGGGCCTTTCAGAGGCTCTTGGTTGGTACTTTTTGGGTTCATTGTATTGGTCCTGAACCCTGCCTGATGCATAAGGCGGTCCCTAAGCAAACTGACTGAAGTCATAGAGCAAGTTCATACCAGTAGGGCTGTAATGGAGCAGATGTGTGGCATCAGAGGCCTCCTAGGTTAGATTCTTAGTGTTAACTCATTAAATGAGTATATTGTCACAGAAATATGTCTCTTTTATTGGTGGATGGTGTAACAAGACCAGACGCCTCCACAGGAAATATTCAGCGTCCTCAGGGAGTGAAGAAGGAGATGCCTGGTCAACCAAAGAGAAACTGCAAGACATCTAAATTAGGGCTTCACATCAAATACATCCATCCTTAAATCCATCCTTTCAGTACTGAGTCTGTACCAGAAAGCAGTCCTTGTCTGACAGAAGGAGAGGAGATAGCCTGCAGGGCTCACCTGGGAAGGAGGGACTTTCCTCATCACTCTCTTCATCACTCTCCTCATCCTGGGTGCTACCTTTTGCTACCTTTCTTTCTTTTTTTTTTTTTTTAATTTTTTGTTTTTAAGTTGTATTTCCCACCAGGCTGAAGGCTAGGCTGAAATTGGAGTTTCTTTCCACTGCTGTGCAGATGGTTTGCCACGATGGAAGGCAAGACTGAGTATTGAGGAAAGTCCCATAGCGGTGCAGGGCCAGGTGAGGAGCAGGCTAGAGAATATCAAGGAGAGTCTCATTATAATGGTAATTTTCTTGACCTACTTTATTCAATCATGGCACTCTGCAAGCTGATCCCTAGCAACAGCAGTGCTGTTCTGAGGCATCATAATGGAGACTTGATGTTTGGTTCTTTTCGGCTTCTGTTTCTCATCCTAAGCAAGATAATTTGCCAGCATCTTAATAAGGACATTGCCAAAGAGCCTGACATCCATGATCTCTTGCTCATTCACGAATTTTGTGCAGAAATGTGGAGGAGAGCAACTGGCTTACTTTATAATGTTACAGTAACAATGTTTGGAATGAAAAATCAAACAAAACTACATGGCCACATAACTAAACTACTGAGGAAAAAAAATGCTGTAGGCTACATATGGTGATGTGAGAGTTGCTCTCTGTTTCTGAGTTCATGGTCCTGTAGTTAGATACAGATAATGAGTCCAAGCTGAATGTTTCCCATAGACTTAGATTTTCTGTAATTCAGCAATTCACTGCTGGGGTGGTTTTAACAAGGTAAGCACACACAGGCACACGACAATGATTAGAGAGCCTTGGGGGAATAGGGGGGGGCCCAGGAGCATTTCATGTACTTAAGAGTCTGTTTTAGTAATGGCATTTGCCTAGAAAAAATTCCATAATTATCACTTGGATTTCTTTCATTCAGATGTTTGCTTTGTAGTTTCATATTATCTTTACAGGAACTCAGAGAGAAAACATACCTGTCACTGAACCTTTTACTTTTAGGCTTCTGCTGGCCATTGCATTATTCATGTAACCAGATGTAATGTCCAGATCATATTGGCTGTATGAAACAACTTAGTTGCTTCAGTCCAGCCTGTAATAGTCTGGAGTAATGTTGAGTTAGAGAACAGACACTCTCACCACCATCATGGTTTAAAAATACCTCAAGACCTTAGTAAGTCAAGGACAAAAAAACCCAGTCATCCTCATCTGATGTCTCCCAGTTCTCCATGGCCTTTCTTTCCTCCTCTGGCCAGAGACCCAGAGGAGGGTTTATACTGCTCATCCATACTTCAGTCTCTAATGGGTCCATTGGAAGCAGCATCTTGCTTGCATCTCAAGACCTGAAGGATGTTAGCTCTTCAGGGAACTGGTCCCAGACATTCCCACCTTTACTAAACTCAAAAAATGACTGTAATTTTTCCTCTGTTGCATTAATCTAACCCCAATTTTCATTTTAATACCATTCTGTATTTCAGTTCAGTTCTGTAAGAGTTAGCAGGTCCAGAGCCAGTCTCAGGTAAAGGAGACTTTCAATGACCCCCTTTTTTTCCTGAAGTATGGATTCAACTTATTACAGCTGTCCAGCATCCTGAAGTACCTATTGCTGCTGCTGGAACTAAACATATTGTGTGTGGAAAAGAAATGCCATTGGTATTAACTGCTATGCACTGCTGTGCTATAATGTACATCTCGTAGCACTCCAACAAACTGAATCCCAAAATATCCCTGTTTTGTGGTCCTCCATAGTATATCTCTGCCCATAATTTTGAATCTAAATGGTGAAGTGAGGCTTTGCAATAAAAGGTACAAATTTGATTGTTAAAACCTCCATTTCCAGAAATAGATAAAATATTTTACATGGTAGAGGTAGGGTTTTTTGAGTAGTCATTCATCATTCATTTTACGTGGATCCAAGTCAGATACCAGGGCCACTGGGCTTGATGCCTTCTGTGTTGTTTCAGACCTGGGGTCACTGAGGACGCAGCTGGGACACAGCATGGAAGCCTGTTGGCTCTTTCTGGGGAACTCTACTGCCTCCCTGGTTAGTATCCAGCTTGATCTGCTGATCCTCTGAGCAGAAGGAAGGGGAGGAACCATTGCCTGAGGACTGCAGGCAGAAGCAGCTGTGGATGTGAGAGGACACAGAGGTGAGGGTGGCAGCCAAGGTGGTGTCAGATGGGAAGAGCAGTGCTGTAGTCACCCCTGAGCTGAGTCTGGAGGCTCAAGGACTGTGTGACACACATGCCTGGTAGCAGCAATTCCAAGCTGAAGGCCAAACAACAGACTGAGGGGATTGCATAATTCTGTTGCTTCTATCTGTGTATATTGTGCTGACTTTGGGAGCTGTTTTAGAAACAGGTGGCATTTGATCCTTGCAGCGATGTAGCAAAGTAATTCATCAGAACTCTGGCTACAGGGAAATTAAGGAATGCAACATCACAAAGAGGAGTTGGGATTTCATCTGCTGCTGCCAGGGTATCAAATTCCTTTCTTGATGCAGCCCTGGGCCATCTCTTCCAGAACGCTGTGGGCGTAATTTTGGGAATCCACCAGATGGACAAAAGATTCTCAACCATCTGTCTGAGTGCCCTGCACCACCCTGGTCTCACCACTCAGCTACTGAGCCCCTTATGTTACAATACAGCCTTAGCAGGGCCTGAAGCCATCCCGCTGAGTACAAGTATTTGTAGAATAACACCCTGTTCAAAACATACTAAGAAGAATATGTATACTGAGTTAGTCCCTCTATATATAATACATATATATACATATACATATATATATGTAACTTCTTTTAGTTTCATATAGAAGCAATAATAATCTTGACCTGTTTAGTGTGGCAGGTCTCAGCTCCCAGTTGGTGAAAAGGATCTGGTCATGTGCTGCTATCACTTCTCTCTGGCTGCTTCAAATGCCCTGAAGATATACAAGGCCATCGATGGTTTTGCTTGTACATAAAGGATACTTTGGATGTCCTTCTAAGCTGGCTTTATTTATTTATTTATGCATCTTGTTAAATAAGAAGAGAGGAACTACACCCTTTTAATTTTTTAACAGAAAAACAGCTTCTTTGAATCTGTGTTGCACTTCCTGAATTTCTTCCAACCCTACCAGTGAAAATACTGTTATAAATCATGCAGCAGTGGGTGTGTTTTAGCTGGGCTGATATAGGTTGTGTTGCTCTATGCTAGAGCTGCTGCTACAGCATAAGCTGTGCTTCCCTAGTTGTGCATTCAGAGCAAGTGGTTTTTTGCATGTCCTGAGATCTCTTACCCTGCCTTTTCAGAAGTCCATGGCAGAACCGTGATTGATTTGAAGGTGCAGAGGATTGCAGGATAATGAGAAATTACCTGAGGTTTGTGCTGAGCTCAAGGATCTATGAGCAATAATGTACTCATCATTATTCATAAACTGTGAGATACTGCATGCTGTTTTTCAAGGTTTTAATTGCAGCTGGCATTACAGACCTATTGCTGGCGGCAGCCATCTCACTGAAATGTGGTGTTTCTGTGGTTACTTGCAGTACCGAAAACTCAAAGAAATAATTGTCAGATAGTTTCCAGCAGGCTAGAAAAAAGCTGTCTGATGTTAGAAGCAAATTTTATCTTTCACTTCTTGAGATGCACCTAAACTAGATTGTTAAATCTGAGCCTACCTTCTGTTAGGACTAACTTCTGTTTCTCTGGTGGCTGCCAATGAGTGGTGTCTTGACACTTGAGCTTGAGTCTAGGCAGGTCCATGTACAAAAATATATGCAAGTCCTAAGACAGTGTGCAGAAGATCTTTATCTCATGTTATCAGGCCTTGAGAACGGATGTTTTCCCAGCATGTTTCACTTCAGCCATTGCTATTTTTCCTTGCCATCTCCTTCATTCCACCCATCTCCTTGTGAACATCAGTTGTTCAACAGTTTACCCAGGGCTGTTTGTTGTCTTGAAAGCATATGCAAAACTAAAAGTTACCTAGGGTCACCTCATTTGAATGTAGATCTCCCTGGTGTTCTTTTGATGACCCTCAGGGGTAGCATAACCAAATGCAAAGTTAGGCATGATTTGTACTCCCTCCACTGCTGGCAGAAATGCTGCATGAACATCGTGATTCAAACTGGCTGGATCAAGCAAGTGTGAGAGGGAAATGCAGAATAGCAATTCCAAATGCAAGGCCCCGTTGGCAGAGGGATGCATTCCCTGGTGAATCTTTTGGGAAGCATGAGTATTTTCAGTAAATAAACAGGACATAGTCTTTAAGAGTAGACAGAGGAGGTAGGGAAGTGCTATCAGCTATAGTCAGATCCAATTAGTGGCTGTAAAAGTGACATTCACTCTGCATAATCTTAGGATCAGTGCAGAGAATATAGCTGGTGTATTCATCTGAAAAGCCACAGAGTTTAACCCACTTTCTCATTATCTTGCCCAGGGGAATAGGTCAGTCTGTTTACTGATATATTTTGCAGCACATTTTTCTACCACTGCTGAAATAAAGGTCATATTTCAGACAGTTAGGCTCATTAGTTATTTTCGTGAGGATATTCCCTGAAAACATGCTGATCACTGCCCAGCATGTTAGCCATAGATGACAGGCAGCTGATTTGTTGGCCACTATGGCATGGCACCTCCTCATACCATAGCTATGTAGTAACACCTGATGATAGAAAGAAGTTTTCCTCTTATTCAGAGGCTTATAACATAGAGATACAGCCAAATAATAAATCTCTTGTCCATTACCATATAAATGGTTAAGATGACCACCTTGTACAGAAGTTTTGAAGTTCTCATCCAGCTGATATTATACATGAGCTATCCTGGAAAAGGCAAGATATTACTGCAGGATTTTTGTGTTTAGCTGAATGAGACCTAAAAATATTGTCTGGGCTGTTTGGAAAAGTGTAGGTGGGATTTCCAGCATGTGGAA
Source organism: Calypte anna (assembly GCF_003957555.1). Lineage (NCBI taxonomy): Eukaryota > Metazoa > Chordata > Aves > Apodiformes > Trochilidae > Calypte > Calypte anna. The sequence continues at coordinate 39,724,828 of NC_044245.1, forward strand.
AAGGGGACTAGCTGAACTGAGTGGTGATGTGATATGAAGGCAATGGGAGAATGGAAAATTGCTATGTCATGACAATGGTACCAAAAATTATTTTAAGAGAGTGATCACTGCTAATTACCTTGAGCCCTTTGCTTGTGTCTGGTATCCCTTACCACTTTTCCAACGAGATCTTTCCTATTTTGGATTGTGTTCTGTAAGGAGAGATTTGTGTCTTCATGTTATTTGGAAAGCACTATGCCTGTGACTGGGCAGCCAGTAATGAGTGAATAATTTACATGTTTTGGGAGCCTGTAACAGTAGCTCTATGGAAAAGGGCAAGACTGGCTTGCACTGCTGTGTGTGTGTGAGCTGAGAGACTTCTGTACACAGCATGTGGCTCCGTGGATAATGTGGCCATTGGTGACTGTACAGATTGTGCAGTGAACTGTATGAAACCAGAACTGAAGTAGGAAACAAACAAGTATTTAGAACGAAGCAGATCTGAGAGAAATTCCTTCCCCTGCAGTCACTGGAGACTCTCCTCCCACCCTCAGAAACTGGTGTGCTGAGTTTCTCTGCCCCCACTTTTAGAACTTGCTGCAATAGCACATCCTCCTTATGCCAGGCCTCTGGGTATCCTGCTTTTCCCTACTGGGTCAGGACCAGCCGTGTTCCTCCATGACAAAGGTTACAAAAATGCTGTTTGTTCCTCCCTTTCATCATGTCTGGACAGTTGTCTCCCAGTCTCCTCTCAGGGGGTTCCTTTGTGCCCCATTTCCTCTTCCTCCCATTCAGGAGACCTTGACCCACCACTTTTGACCATTAAGATGAATATAAGATCTAATTGGCTGAGCCAAAAATCTCCTGACAATTTACCTAACAGAATGGGCTGTGCCTCCAATCTCCTGCTGCCAAAGTCATAATTTCTTTAAGTTCATCACCATAAGGCTGCTAGAGCTAAATGTATATACTGGGTCACTTTGTAACCATCACCTTTGAAAATTCAAAGGCTTGGGAAGGGAGCGCTTCCAATTCTGACTAAGCACCTGGGGCAGGCAGGAGATATCTTTGTTGTACTGATCTGTAAGATGAATTTTCCCTTAGGTAAAATCTTGCCTTCAAACTTAAAAGGTTTTCCTTTTGTTTTGTTTTGTTTTCATTTTTTCTTTTATTTTTGAATTTAAAAGTAATTTTTGCCAATTGGAGGAATAAAATGGCACACCCCCAAAATTGCATACTGCATTAGTTCAGCATTTATATTAAAAGTTTCCTTTTATACAGGTCTGGAAGGCTAGCAATGGAGTCCTGCAAGGGAAAGACTACATGTGTCATGGCTTGAGGGGCTTCAAATAAGGCTGACTGCCCACTACCAAACACTGGGAAGGACAAGCAAAGAGCAGTCCCTGTCATCAGAGGGATACAGAATGTCTGGTCTGTTGGCTTTTTTCAAATCTCCTGCTTCTTGAACTCCATTAGGCATGTTCGTGTATAATATCCTTTCCTTGGGATATATTTTTTGCTTCAAACATATTACCTAAAATTGTCCTAGTCCTGAAAGCCTTATCCTAGTTTAGTTACTGGAGTTTGAAGACATCTTCTGGTTTCAGGTGGGGACAAGTCCCCGGCTACAAAAGGCACAGTGATGATGACATATTTGCAATTATGATCTGATCACACATAAGTTTAGGTCTTTTCCCCTGGTTTGCTACACAAGTACTGTCTGCTGGGCATTTGCTGTTGAGATTTAGTATTAACGCTGTGGTTCTAGTATGCTTTTCCAGAGCTCAGCTTTGCTAGATTCTGAGCGAAAGGAAGTCAGATCACCTCTTTAGCCCTTTCACTTCTATTGCATCTTCTGTGGATGTCCCTCCTCGACCTTCACCAGAGATCTGAGATTAGAGACATCTGCAGATAAAAACAGTTGTCTTCCAGACAGCTTCGATATGCAGTCATATTTTAGTGTACTAATGCCAGTGCTTGCAGGAGTCTTACTGAAGTTTTAGAAGATCTTCCTGTTCCTTTTGATGTTCTTGATGCTTTATATCAACATACAACTAAAGCACAATCTTTAAATAGAAACCTGCCTGTAGTGTATTTTTTTTGTTTATTGCATGCCAGAAATAAAACTCTTCTGGTGATTCCCAAGAAGTAAACAGTTTGCAGGATGAGACAAAAATTAATTACTGTAAGTAATGCAGACACTGTACAAAGTGATTTTGCATAAAGAAGAAATCACTATCAGGTTAAGGCACTTAGCTCATCTGTAGTTACTGCAGTCAGAGAATTCAATTCAACAGAGACATTTCTCATGCAGCACAACCATACGCTTTCTGAAAGTATAAATCACAACAAATGAACTGGGAAAGGCACGACACTGACACACATGCAATTAAAGAACAAAAGAAATCTCTCCTGGTTTTATTGGTTTGATTAAAAACCTGAAAAGCTAAGATTTCTTTATCTCATTGCACAGGGACACTGCAAGGCTCATCTGTTGGGTGTTTATTCTCAGGGCTGTTTCACATGCATGGTCACTGCACACCAGCCTGTTAGGCACACTGGCATTTCTTGTAAATACTTATTAGGACCTATTGTTGTACTTGGTAAGATTGACACACAATGAATTCAACTGTGAGTGACCTGAAAGGTAAATACCTTGTGGGGCAACCTGGAAAACATCTGTTCCTACCAGGAGCCAACTTAGAGACTTGGAGGGGACCAGCACTGACTGCAGGGCTTGGAGAGGGATATTTCATCTTCTGGGGAAGTTTTGCAGTTTAAATTTTAAAGCTTTGCTTGGTTCAAGTGCCAGTGTTTAGTAGTTCAAAACACGGCTCAAGGCAGCAGTTTCATTTCTCTGGATTTCAGAAGAAGAAAAATGAAATAGTTCACATAGTTGTACTCGGCTTGTAATGAAAAAGGAGTTCGTGGGCTACAAATACATTTCAAATGCCAAGACAAATCAGATGTGTTCTTATAAACAGCCTAGTGAGGTAGGTAATCTATTCTCCTTTAGTTGTATATTACACCCTCCTGGACTCATCACTCACAATTTATGCTTAGGCAGTAGTTTAAGATGTAAACATCCAGAACTTACATAGAAGACATATACAGTCCAACATACCTAATTTTTTCCCCACACTTTATGTGTTCTTTTAACTATTAATATAAAATTATAACTTGCTCTTTCCTCTCTAGTAATCTAAGAGGTAGATTTTAAAGTAATTTCTGTCTGAAAGTCAACAATAAACACTGAAGACTCTTAGGCACCTAATGTTGCATGAAAGTGCCCAATGGGATTCCCAAAACACCAGCTCTGTTTGATGTCTCCTACTCATTACTTCTCAAAGGGCAAAAAAGTCTCAGATCATGCATGGACTTTTTTCAAACGGGTCTTGATGATTTTCTGCATCTTTGAGTGTCTAAATGCCTTTGCAAAGCTGGATTGAAGCTCTTAAATAAAATAAATAAATCTCAGAATTTAGAGAAAAAGTTAAGGAGAGTTTTGGCTAAGAAAGCATTTCAGTCTTCAGCCTTGGAATTAATCAGCTGCAAACCAGAAAAAAAGAATAGGTTCAGATAATCCTTTCAAAAATTAAAATCTAAACATACTCCATGAGTGCTTAGTCCCATCAACCCCAATACAGCAAGGCAAGGCTACACTATTCCTTTCCAGAATCTCAACTGGTTTGCCTTTAAATAAAGGGCAACAGATCAATGTCAGCCTAAGTCAACTGAGAATGTGGTGACAGAATTTGTTTAACTGGACCAGAGTTCCTGGAAAGATCTAAATATAAGCATACTTAAAACAGAAAGCTTTCTACTTTCTTTCTCATGCTTGAGTCTTAAGTTTAATGTAGAAATCTTGTACTGACATTCAATTTGCAAGAAAGCATTTTGGAAAACTTCTTAGGCTTTTCTCTTTTTGAAAACCAACACATCTCCAATGCAAAACAGAAATGTGATCTCAGTTGTCTAAATGAGATAAAAGATCAGAGTTCTTCCTGTTTATCTTGCATCCCTCATAGCATCTGCTTTTCTAGTTGTTATCAGAAAGAAAAGCAAAATAAAAATCAGTTCTAGAGGTAAATGAAAAAAGGAAAGGGAATACTTTAATATGTTAAGACAATAACAACCCCAAACCTGTTTGCCTTTCCAGTTACTGTATTTTCAACATTTACAGAGATTTCAACATATATAAAAGAAAGTGCCACAGGCACACACACATACATCTACAGCCTCTTGCTGATTTGACATAAATAAAGGTCAGATTTTTCTTTTGATTTATAAGTTATGGAACAACTCCCAGACAGGTAGCCTGTATATAATATTTCCATATCAATGACAGAGATACCAGAAATTAGCCATCTTGTTCTTCCTTTAAGAAGCCCACATACTATCTTCTTGTCTGTGACAACTCCTCCACTGTGTCTTTCAAGATTGCTAATAAATACCAGTATCCCATGAACAGAAATAAACAGAGAATAAATTAACAGATTTAATTATGTTTGTGGTGGTGATAACTTCTAGGCAAAACTAACCAATAGCCTCATGTTACCAAGCCTCAAAAGGCCACGGAGAAAAAATAATCATCATCTAAGATGGCAGGACCCTATATGTGCTTGGTTTAGTTTGCATGATCATTGTGGGCCATATGTAGCTGCAATGCTGCACGAGTTATTTTTATATACATTCTTATTTTGTAGCAAAGTGACTTGTGAAACAACTGATTTAACTTTTTACTATTAATCTAGCTAAGGAGTAGTTTGATAGTATACTTAGTGTTTTGAGTGAGTACAACTGAAATGTCATGTAAACCAGCAACTAGCCGCCTGTGTTTATTAAATCACTTACAGACCAGCATTTCTTTCAGATGTACATCCATATATTTCTCCTCACAAATAGATGCTGTTGACAGTCAGCCAAGACCATATAGTCATACATGTCTATGGTCTGGCTTGTTGTATGAATGGCTCTCCTCAATGCACCAAGGAAATCAAATTACAGTCTGGAAAGAACAATAGACCCTTGATAAGGAAATCTGAAAGATAACCAGCTCAGTACATTGGATATGCTGAACTCAGGTAAAGGCAAAAGAATACACACTTCTGTTGAGAGATGTGCTTTCAATATCTCATTAATCACTGCAGGAAAAATTCTGATGCTTTGCTTGGCATTTTTCTTGCAGAAACTATACTCCTGTAGGAACTCACTGAAGTTCAGTAAAAAATTCAGCAAGTTAAATAAAAACCTTAACTATTTACTGGACCAAAGCCAGAGGCATTTAGAGTATATAAGATTAAATCAGAGCAGCCTGGAAACTGATTTGTGAAAAATTTGAGGAAGAAACTAAAAACAAAAGTTAATGAGCAGCTGTCTTATTAAGAGAGGTTGAAGGAGCTGGGACTGTTCAGGGGGCTGGGGGAGTCTCTATAGATACCTTAAAGGAGGCTGTAGTGAGGCGGGTGTTGGCCTTTTCCCCTTTGTGACCAGAGATAGGACAAGAGAAAGCAGGTACAAGTTGTAGCAGGGGCGGTTCAGACTAGATATTAGGAAAAATTTATTCACTAAAAAAGTGGTGAAGCATTGGAATAGGTTGCCCAGGGAAGTGGTGGAGTTGCTGTCCCCATGTGTGTTCAAAAAACAGGTAGACATGGTTTTCAGAAGGTGATTTAGTGGTTAAAGTGATGCAGGACTGATGGTCTGATGGTTGGACTTGGTGATCTTGAAGGTCCTTTCCAGCCTTGATGATTCTATGATTCTAACTGCTTGTCATGATGAGAATTTTGGCCATTGTGTCATCAATTTAATCTGAACTACGTAAGTATTTATAGCAATGATAAAATGTGCTGCTTGAATAGTTGTCTACTAGCGTCATGAAGGACAGTTTTCCATCCCATTGTGGGTCCACATCTTTTTTGCCTGGTTTTTTCTTCTCTCCTTCCAGTTCTCATGAGTCTATTCAATATTTAAACATAAAAATCTTGTTCGTTTCGGCTAGTATTAATGATCTGATTTTTATCTTGCTTACTAAAAAGAGCTTCCTGCATGAGCCACAACAGAGACAATCTTCTTTCTTCTTTGTGAAATGAATAACATTAGTTCTGATAATTTTCTGAATTAGCAGAGCTTTTCACAGCAGCATTATTTTTAAGTGCTGTTACCAGAATCACTCAGGAGTGCTTAGAGGTTTAAATTAGTGATGTTTAAATTAATTAAAGAGAACAGCCTGTGAATTTTCCCTTCTGAGTTAAGATTCAAGATCTTATTTGTGGGGTTTTTGTGTGTATATGTTTCCAGCAACAGCAAATTCGAAGAAAATCTGATTTAAGTGTTGTCTGCTGCATAGGAGATTACATTAACATTTCAATTAAAAATTACACTCTGACAGTTGCTCTTTTATCCTGAGGTCCCATATATCTTAGTCTTGGGTAACTCGACCAGCTGCAATCAGTACTGTTGCAGTAACCTCCATGGGCAGGATCCCAGGGCATGGAAAATTTGGACACTTGCCCTCTTTTCTGAGTAGTACCCTCACTGCATTGTGCCTCTGCGGAATAGAGCAGTGGGAGATGCACTTCGTGGAGCATATGCAGGAGGGATGGATCATTTGGAAGGACAGGAGCTAACTGAGCTTCCACTGACTTCAGCTGGATGGACTAAAAGCAAGAATAAAAAATACTTCCCCTGTTTTGAAATATTAATTTATTTCAGCTTATTTATCTCTCAACTTAATTAAGTTGCCCACTGTGTCAGGGTACAGTAGAGATCAGTGTTGTTGCAGCCTCTTGGTGAAGGACTTCTGCCTTGGTACTGGACAAAGGCTTAGAGTCCCCATTGCAATGTTGCTGGGTAACAAAGACATTGTTAAGAGGAAATTCTGGTTCCAACCAGAAGAGCTGCATATTCCTCACAGAGGCCAGGATTTGAGCCCTGTTACCTCTGCCTTTTCTTTCATTGCAGCTAAATGTAGCCCAGCCTTAGCTTGCAGCAGTCATGCTCTGCTTGCCTCAGGACATTTGCTGTCAGACTGGGCTAAATCTTGCCCTTTCCAGGTTGGGCCATGCTGGCCGTGCAGCAAAGCACATAGAGATTCTTCTTTGCAGATTGCTGGAAGTTGTGCTGAGCTATGTCAGCTGGATGTTGTAGAAGGCAAGACTTCAGCTCAGACACAGACTCCTCTGGATCAGAGCCAGGCTTGCCCAAACCCCTCCCTAGACACCACGGCAGACCATGAATGAACATGTTGGAAAAAACTGTTGAGATTAAAATGCATCTCAGATAAACTGTATTACAAAAGCAGTAACTCATCAAGACTTTGGAGTGAGCCCCATGCCATGCTCTTTCATAGTAGCATTTGTATTGTGGGACAGCACGACATCAAATGGATTTTCAGTCAGGAGCAGGTAAGGAAGAATATGATCACAGATGTAGGATGGATGGTGAGAGATAGAATAAAAAATTTTATGGAAATATTTCCAAATACGAGCCCAGGAAATTAGGTTCTGAAATTTGCAAAGTAGCCTTCTGAAAAGAATCATGCCTGTGATGTAGGTCAAGTCAGCTGGAACTCATGTTTATTTAAATGGCATGAGTGGCTACCCCTTTTCTCTCTTTTTAATTCTTCTTTATATATATATATATATATATATAAACCTTTGGGAGCAATGGGAGGGATTAAAGATTTTACTTCATGGAAACTGTTGGATTGACAAAGCCTATTCACTAAAACTAATTTACTGGCGCTCCCAAAGGCTTTCCTGAGTAAAACCAATTAAAAACTCTTCCTGAGTACAGGTGTTGGACCCTTGGGAGAGTGTAGATATATATATATGAATTGAACATTTTCTTCTATATGTATTGAACATTTTCCACTCATAAGAACCCATTCCTCTGAAGGCATTGTTTTTTGCTTGCTGACTGTGCCATAGTAAATGTTTATTAATGTAGGTGGTGCAAACAGCTAGAAAATAATACAGGAGTGTTGTAGAAGTTTGAATAGGATGATGAACTAGAAAAAAAGTGAACCTGTTTTATGCAGTCTCACTGCTCCTCTACAAGGCAATTAGATTTCTCGTCACAACTGTTTTAATGGTACAATTCTGACAGTTTTCGAGTTAATTTTTTGTGCTCTGTCTCTCAGATAAGAAAACCAGAGCAAAGAGGGTTTGCTTCATATAAAACCTTATCTGTAGAAGCAAGAAAAACCAATAAACAGCCCCAACAGTAACTGATGTACCTTACTCCTTTGAAAGCTTCTTCAGGGGTTTGGCACCTATGATGAATAAGAAAGGCAATTTTAACACTTATTTCCACCTTTAAATCCTCAGAGCATTCATTTTAGCAGCAGTCACTACAATGGGGTTGACACATCTGCAAACCTGAGAGGCATTGTCAGAATCCAGAGGAATGATCATGCAAGATGAAGTCAGAGCATTTGTTCCTTGACAGCTCAAGCGTGGTGGCAGCCACAGAGGGCTGGGGGAAAAAGAAAAAAAAAAGGGAGAAGGCACTGTAGTTCCTCCTCACTGATCTGATGCCTGCAAACAGATATAATTTCAAACATAAATATTATGAGAGACATGGTTTCCTGGGAGGTTGTTGCAGGAGTGAAGCACACCAATGCCTTCTCTAAAGGTCTGTGTTTCACAACCCCATTTTGATGACTGATCACTCTCTGCAAAGAATCTCACTCAGAGAACATATTTATATTACAAATGAGAGGCTTTTGGGGGGTTCAAACTGAAATTTATCTCTTTATTCCTATAGTTTAAAAAAAAAAAAAAAATGCCTGAACTGCCACTCAATTGTTATACACATCAAGCAGGATAAAACCCACTTAATTTTTTACAAGTTATTACTGTATATTACTTCATATCTGTGGGTTTTTTACTGTGTCTGAAAATATGACCAACATTTTACAAAACTGGTGCAGGCTTAGCATCAGCATATAAATTGTGACAGTTCTGAGAGGATAAGTATTGGGGCCTTTTCCCTGTCAGTTATCATTTTCATGACAGATGTAAGGAAAATGAAAAAGCACATGATAATTGGGGCAGCCCTCTAAAATTGAAACTTCAGAGTCATGTACAGTTAAGATAGAACATTGAATTTTAATTCATGGTTTTGAGTATATATTATGAATTATCTGTATTTCAGTATATATTATAAAATGTGTTTTTTAAACAATTTAACATATTTTAAAATTAAATGTTTTATTCTATAATTTACTGAACACACAGAATGATCCTGGTGGCCACCAATGTTAGGGATGAATATATCTTGCTTCTGTACAGCTCAGCCTAGAATACTATCACACTACTTGCCCTGTATCCATGTGAAAAAAACTGACAGTAATGTCATTATTGGAAAACAGTGAATCCTCCAAAACCCTGCCTTTTTTTTTTTTTTTCTTTTTTTTTTTTTTCTTTTTTTCTAGAAATGCAAGGTCAGTGAATTTAAATATTATAAATATGCAAGCTGTAACATGTTTACTCTTTTGTATGCACCTATTGTAATGGTATGCACAGAGAGGGATCCATCCTAAGCTGTTTTCTCAGCAGCATTTCCAGGAAGGCTTGTGTTATAGTATGCCATGATTAGTCCTTGGAAAAGAGAGCCCAGTATTCAGTGACAAAGATTTCAAGACCTTCTTCCTCCTCTGCTATAAACCTAAAATGGTTGTTCAGGACTGCTCTTTATCTGGTGATACTGGTATCCCAGTATCTGTCCTACTTACGGGGCTATACGTAAGTAATAATAGTATCTTGCAGAACCCCATTATCATGGAGAAACGAGTTAGCGAAGGTGCAAAGATGATCCCAGGCCATCTGCATCTGCCTAGCTCAGCCAGAACATGTCTTTGCCTGTGAACAGATATTAACAAATAGGACAGTGACCCAGCCAGAAATGGAGAATTGTGCCTCTGTCAGAAGCACGTGGCATAATGTTGCTGAAGATTGGTTGTTGCTGGAACACATGTTTCTTCTGTTGGTATGGATTTTGGGAATGAGTCTGTTCCAGCTCTGGGCTGAGGCCAATACATGAATTGTTGGTGGAAAGAAGACATCAATTGCCTGGGTACCAGGCACCTAGACACAAAGCTGCCTGTGTATCAGCTAAGGTCTCCAGAGCATGTGTCTCCTGCCAGGTGGCTGAGACCACTGAGGACAGAGACAGAGTCTACTAAAGAGCAGCTCATGTTTGTTCTTTTTGCCTTCTGAAGTACCTTCTCCTAATTATGCATGGTTATGATTTAGATTCAGTTTCAGAATACATCTCTATGTGTCCAGTTCCCAAAATAGGTCAAAGCACCTACTCCAATATCAGTAATAAAAATTCACAGGGTAAGCACAGAAGCAAGCTGCCCATCACACATTCTGCAGCTCACCCTGCCTTAACATTAAGGGGAAAGCTGCGTGCAGAGCAGGATGCCTTGAACATTAACAACACTCATGACTGTAAGTAAGTTCTAAACCTACCACAGAGGATTTCAACCAGTACCTCCCTTTATGAAGAGGGTGCACTGAATCACTGCTGGTCTCCCCAGGGACACTAGAACATAGAAGTGAAGGGTATTTCTCAAGCCCCAAGAGGTTTAAGGAATAATAGGTTAGAGCAGGCCCTGTTAGTCCTGTCAGAAAGCTGATCAGAAACCAACACTGGGTTTGGAGCATTGGTATAATGTATTTTTAATTGCTGCTCTATGCAAGGAAGGGGCTAAGCACTGCTTTGACTACACTGGCAAACTGTGGCCCTGGTGCTGGTGGATGGCACTAATGACTGATGATAAATATCTGTTCTAATTGCTATAAGATTAACAAAAAGAATCTTTTTGAATAACATTTCTATACCCCAGTCTGCTTCTTAATGCTTACTTCTATGATTGGAAGATGATTAGCGAGTATTCCCAGGCATTGTATTTAATATCCATTTACTCCCACACTACTATAACATAATTATAATAAAAATAGACTTATTGTTTTCTTTCTCCTTCTAGACTAATTAGGTAAAGCTCAGAATTTTGTAGGATACTGAGGACACTGAAGCAGACATTGAATAATAATGGCTAATCTCTGTTCAATGTGATATATCCCAGAACAGCCACAAATGATGGTCAAGCTCTGTTATCATCCTGGATAACATGGAATTACAGATAACTTTTATTTCACAGTTAGTCCTCATCTCTCATATGATCAAATCCTTTAGTGAAATGAGGCAACCAGGTGCCACTAATTGCCAGGGAGTGTCATGATCTTGTGTTAATCCCACCTGTGCCTGATTAGAATGGGCCCCAACTGCGCATGAGCAGGATCAGGGGGCCAATAAAAGGTGAGGCTCCAACTCATGGGCTCAGCTCACTCCTGAGCAAGCCAGCAGAGAGGCTACCTGACTCTGGGGCAATAGTACTGAGCCAGGCTAGTTGACCCTGAGGGCAGTAGGCTCAGAGCACTATTTGTGAGTTTCTGCTGGAACACCTGTTTGGACCTTGGACTGCCGTGCCGTAAGAGAGGTTTGTCTTGCAACATCTGGTGGACAATGTGGGCACAGACCTCGATATAGCCCCTGCTCAGACGAATCAGAAGAAAGGGAGCCAGTTCGGCGCAAACTAACATTAGCAGAAAACTCAAGGAGTCGGGTAAGAAGATTCACTACAAAACCCCCGTGAATTTCCAGGGATGCCTAACGTCTATTCCTTATTGCATTCTTACTTAAAGGGGAAGACTGTCTGGGCTATCCCAGCATATATTTTAGCAGGGTCAGAATAAACTGAGATTGACACAGGTAATTCCAGGTGTTTGTTCATGTGTGCTCATTGTACTGAAATGTAGGTTTTGAAAATACAGTATATAAAAAACAATAATTATCCTCCTACAAGCACTTCTGGGGATATTTTAGTTTACAACTATCAAGAAGCTGACCCAGAGCACAACACATTATGTGTCAAATATTGGGAGTCTCCATGCCGGAAGGAGAAGTAGTTAAAGTGCAATAACCCTTGTTAAACTGTGGTGCAGTGTCACACTCTCAGCAGCTTTTCTTGGTGTTTCATATCATGTAAGACGTTCTAGCACAAGGTAATACTTCCTACGTTGTACACTTGTCCCAGGCAAGTGTATCACAGAGCTAATGTTTCTCAAGAATTCCATTTGCTGTATAAGGGGTGTGTTTTTCTTATCCCACCATTTCCTGGTTTCTCATTTCCAAGAAATGGAAATAAAGTTTGATAGACTAAATTTTACTAAAATCTGTGCCTGAAAAAATCTCAAGGATGACACCACCCATCTTACAAGCAGTAAAGTAGTTAGACATGGCAATTCAAGTGGTGTTTTTTAAAGAAAGTGACACATGGTGATCCTGGGTTTTTTGCATTCCACGCTGCTTTTTGAAGTGTGTTAGATAACTCTAAAAATAGCTATGAGTGTAATTGCCCAGCATTTGTAAAGGAGACTGTGAATGCCAAAAAGATGTGAAGGTAGATACATTTTGAAAAAGTTGAGCTGGAGTAGTTTCTTTCCTTCATCCCACATGTCTGAGGGGATGCGAGAGCAGAGCGTGCATCCACGCATAGTGCAATACAGCCCTGCCAGCAATCTGCAGCAAGAGGGATTGTAAGGCACACAGCCAGCAGGAATGGTGGTGGTTCATAAAACATATGCCACCTCTTTCAATACAGATTTTTTTTGTCTAAAACTATTTTGTCTATAAATGCAGTGGTTTTGTTTAACACGCATGAAAACTACCAGCTGCAGATACTGCTGTAGACTCCCCCGGCTTTCCCCGAAGTCAGTGGAACGAAGAGAATTTTATAGCTCTCTATTTGTGCTGAAGAAGAGGAAGAAAATGTGCAGTCTTGCTATCTTCTTTTGCTCCAACATTATCCAGATTTTGACAAATCACCATCATGTTCCAGAAGAAAAACCTAAACACTTCCCTTTGTCTTAATGTAAGGGCACCAAGCTGGGCACATTGGGGCCTGGGCGTTAGTGAGAGCTGAGAGTTGTTTGCAGTGGCTGCACCTCACCCAGACAGAGCTCTTTTCAAGGAGCTAGCTTGGGTTCTGCTGATGGCATGGGAATCAGAAGAACTCCAGTGCAAAATCTACCAGAGAATATCATAGAATAATGGAATCGACTGGGTTGGAAGGGACTTCAGAGATCATCAAGTCCCAACCCTTGATCCACTACTGCTGCAGTTACCAGCCCATGGCACTGAGTGCCACATCCAGTCTCTTTTTAAATATCTTCAGGGACGGAGAATCCACTACTTCCTGGGGCAGCCCATTCCAATGTCTGATCACCCTCTCGGTAAAGAAATTCTTTCTAATATCCGACCTAAACCTCCCCCGGCACAACTTAAGACCGTGCCCTAGTGTCTTGCTGAGATTTGCCTGGGAAAAGAGACCAACCCCCACCTGGCTACACCCTCCTTTCAGGTAGTTGTAGAGAGTGATGAGGTCTCCTCGGAGCCTCCTCTTCTCCAGGCTGAACAGCCCCAGCTCCCTCAGCCTCTCCTCATAGGATCTGTGCTTAAGTCGTTAGCATTAGCATACTTTGTAGCAGCCACAAATAATGTACTTTGAAGGACTGCATGAATGAGCAATCCTAAACATGGGTTATGGGAGGGTTAACTTGTGCTCTTCACTGCTCTGCTTTTGTTGATACTGGAAAAAATTCTTCTGCAATAGCCCCAGGCTGTGACTGCTCATTTGCAACATGGATAAGTGGCCACCCAAGAGAGTGATTCCTCTGCAAGGTCTGTTTGGTCACTTGAAACCCAGACCACATAAGCAGTGTTGTGTTTAAGGGTTATATAACCTATCAGCAGCTTCCCAAATCATCATTTAATTCAAAGCCTCTCAATTAAAATTTTCAGTTGCAAGGCTTCCAGCATCCATCCACCTATCCTAATACACTCATTCTCTGTTCTGAAAATGTAGGGAATAACTGCTACCAAAAAAGAAAAAATAAAACAGAAGAGAAAATAGATTTCCAGTCAAATGTATGCACCATATGATGTTTCTTACATACATATTGCAGCAGTTTTCAAACTCCTCTTTCTTGAAATAATTTTGAACTTAATTAGTACTTTGGAAGATCTGTTCTTTGAAGATCTGTAATGACTAAGAAATGTTTAGTTTGTTACTGAATTACTTCTTAATCAATAACAATTACATTTACTTAGGTATGAAGCATGCCTTTCTTTGATGTATCTTGAAACACCTTACAAAGGAGCACAGTGTGAGATTCATCAGCATCCCCTGCCACGTCAGATGACTCACACTGTTGTTATTCAATCATCAACAGATATTTTAAACCAAATTCTATGGAATTTCAATTTTTTTACTTCACTATCTCTGAATACTATTTTTACCCACTAGTATGTCAGCCAATATTAATACATTTTTCACCTCATTTGTCAAGGTAATTACCACAAATTAGGAATTCTCTTCTTTTTTGTGTAGTTAGTTTTTAAAGGCAAAGATGACTTGTATGATGTGAATGTGGTTTGTAATATCTGAAAATGTCCACATGGATTTTCACTTGTCTTTGAGCCTGGCAAGAGTTGAGGCACTGAGTTTCATTGAACTCTCCAAATAAAACATTACCCTTGTACTGGCGTTGTTGTGTGCCAAGTAGTAGCCTGAAGCAGAGCTGCTTCGCTCTGTTAAACCCCTGAACTAATGGGTTCATAATGAAAGAAACAATTCAGAGCAAATAGTACAAAGCATAGAAGGTCCTAGGCATCTCTCATAAAAATGAGTATGCTGTATCATAACTGTTCTGTGGTAACAGGGGTTACATTTTCACTTTCCTTAGAAGCTGTGCACAATATTTGCTCACGCAGCCTCTCCATGAGGAGATTCCTCAGCACCTTTAGGAAGCGCAGCCCAACCACTTCTTGCACATGAATATAAAGGATGGGAAGAAAGTGGTGGGATGAAAATCACTACTTAACATTAGGATGAAGAAAACATTAAGATCTTACTGCAGTTCTGGCTTGAAGGCTCAAGTGGAAAAAAAAAATGCAGGCCTGTGCCAATCCCCTGCATCAGGGTGGATGCCATTGCAAAACGCAGCCCGCTTTGGATGCCCGACAGGGAAGGGTGAAACACTGCTTTAAAAAGTCTGCTTCTTTGTAGGTCAGGTATTGATACATGTCTTGCCTCAGTGATGAGAAATAAGAACTGCAAATTCAGTTACTTTTTTTTTTTTCCCCCCTTCTCCAGTATAGAGTTCCAGATGAATTAAAGGAATTCTTTCCAGACTGTTTTTTCTATACTGAATCATATTATTTCTAAGATCGTGATCTTATGAGCTCAACATACTAAAAGATGTTACCATGAAAATGTTTTTTGCTACTCAATTCCCTCAAATTCATTTTTACACACATTTCCAAGCTGTTTCTGTGTGAGCTGAAGAACGTTTGTCCTAAAGTGGAAAATAGGTACAGCTGAATCTCCCCTTACCTGCTTTCTTTGACTTTTGAAATTGATCTCTCCTTAGTTTTAGACAAATAATGTTATTTCACAAATGTCTCACTAGTATAAACTCTGACATAATTGATGCTTTTCTCTTGACACTGTAGCATCCATATATAAGAACTGTTGTTGCTGTGCTCATTTCTGTAAGCACAAAAAACACATCATCCCTGGGCAATAATTTTGCCAGATGAAGGCTGTGACTTCGCCCTCTGAGGGTTGTCTGTAAGCAGATAATACTGTTGAACTAGACAGAGGGATTTACAATGAACCTCTCTTTAATTATCATGCATAGCTCTAGGGAGGTTTTTAAAATGGTCCCTCTGAGTAATTTTAATATGTTTCTAAAAGATTTAAAATGATACAGATTCAGAGACAGAATAATATGGATAGCTATTTTTAAATGCTAGTGTAAAATCCCAGCTGCACAGATTTATCTGTATTCATATTTTATTAACCAGCCCATTTTAATGTCCTCACTTTTCCCTCTTCCTCATTTTCTTCCTCTAAGTCCCTGCCCAGCTGCTTCCCAGAGACTATTTTAAAATTAATTCAAATTATTTTGGGCACTTTTAATATGACCATCACCACAAGACTGTTCTCCTAGTTGTTAGCTGGCAGCAGTGTTACTTGTAGACCTTGTCTCATTGTTTCCCTTAAGCTGACCATAGTCAGGCCAAATCCTTAGTCTAATACTGTTTACTTATTTAAAATTTAAATTAATTTAAATTAATCTGCCACAGAATAATTGGCTCCCTTAAAATATAATAACAAAATAAAGATGCTCTCAGCTCAAGCTGCTGTTTCAGAAAGGGAGACAACTTAAACAAACCCTATGTCCAGGCTCATTCCCTGCAACCAGAAAAACCCTGAAACGATGAATTTCCTTAGGCTTATTGTGCATCTCGGGCAATTACTCCTTTCCAGTTAATGATCAGTTTTGACTAACAGTTTCAGACACTTCACTGAGCCTGAAAGAGTTCTTGGTAGACCACTGATTTTAAGTGGGGTCTAACGTTTATTCAAGTTAAACACTGTCTGGAGAGCAGCAAGGCAGAAAGGGACCTGGAGTTTGGATTGACAGGAAGCTGAACATGAGCCAGCAGTGTGCCCAGGTGGCCAAGAAGGCCAATGGCATCCTGGCCTGTATCAGGAACAGTGTGGCCAGCAGGTCCAAGGAAGTGATTCTGCCCCTGCACTCAGCGCTGGTGAGGCTACAGCTTGAGTCCTGTGTCCAGTTCTGGGCCCCTCAGTTCAGGAAGGAGACTGAGGTGCTGGAGCAGGTCCAGAGAAGAGCAAGGAGGCTGTGAGGGGATCCAGCACAAGTCCTGTGAGGAAGGGCTGAGGGAGCTGGGGGTGTTCAGTCTGGAGAAGAGGAGGCTCAGGGGAGACCTCATCACTCTCTGCAACTCCCTGAAAGGAGGTTGTAGCCAGGGGGGTGTTGGGCTCTTCTCCCAAGTAGCTCCCAGTAGGACAAGAGGGCATGGACTTAAGCTCTGCCAGGGGAGGTTTAGGTTGGATATTAGGAAAAAATTCTTTACAGAGAGGGTGATCAGACATTGGAATGGGCTGCGCAGGGAGGTGGTGGATTCTCCATCCCTGGAGGTTTTTGAGAAGAGATTGATGTGGCACTCAGTGCCATGATCTGGTAGTGGACCAAGGGTTGGACTTGATGATCTCAGAGGTTCTTTCCAACCCAGATGATTCTGTGATCTTAGATGACAACCTTTGATGCTTTCCAGCCCAAGAGTTCACAAGAATTGTAGTCAGAATTTGTACACTTAACCTATTAAACAAGAACAAAAAGTTCTGATTTTATTGGAAACCAGAAGAAATGAGGCAATTATGCTTCAGATATTTCTGCTTACTTGATCTTTTTTTTCCTTTTGTTCCAGGTTTGTTCTTGTGGATCACTATCTATCAAGAGTCAGCAACTTCAGCTTTGGCAATTTGCCTAAGATTAGTGTCTTGTAAGAAAAAATCCCTTAGTGGGCTTCTTTGTAGACAGTCATACTTTCCTAAAAAATAAGACAGGCAGTGTTCATGCTTCTCATCTTCCCAGGACCTCTGGTTCATTCATGGTGCTTCTCTATCCAGGTTGCACTGATAAACTTTACTTTGGTGGAGGGTTCACACTGGACTATCTTCTGTGAAAGAAGACTGATGAAGAATAATTATGACAACCACAGGCTATATTAAATCTCTGTGAGCTTGTCTTCACTTTAGTTTATGAAGACAGAAAAATGCATAAGAACTGCAAATTCAGTTATCTTTTTTTTTCCCCTTCCCCAGTATAGAGTTCCAGATGAATTAAAGGAATTCTTTCCAGACTGTTTTTTACAGTTTTAATCTTGGTCCTCCCTGATGTCCTACAAGAACAGTGATCCTGTTGCTTTCCCTGTAAGACATGGTATTACACCATAACATATTTGTCCATGACATATCTGTTTCATACACCATGATTGTCTTGCAAGGCAATTCAATTGAAAGAATTTTTTTTTCCCTACAGACTGGCTGCAAGAAGAAAAAAACAAAAAAAATTTATACCATGGTAATACAGCTTTTTTATACTAATTTCCATCTTGTGAGCAAGATTTACTTTGAAAGTAAATTGCACATACCTTCCCATTTTATCTATGATGAAGCTAATTAACTAAGCATGAGGGATTATTTGTTTTATTTTCCTGGTGTGGCCATAGGTACCCCTAGAAGTGTAACTCAGCAAAAGACTTAGGCACACAGTTAACTTTCAATCCTTTAAAACACCCAGATGAAGTCAAAGGCAGTACTCCTGGTGCATAATATTGAGCAGATGTGTAAATACCTGCAGGATAAGGATTTTAGGTTGCCAGCTTCTCTGAGGCACATCATGCTTCTCTTTCTATTAATATAAAATACCATGTAAGTTTATGCAAAAATATGCATGTTCAGTAAATATGCATAATGTCCCAATGAATTTTGCTAACAGTTTTTTACATAAAATAACAGATATAATTTAAAAAATCCACCCTAAAACTCAGCCAAATTGAATATTTTGAAACGCTCAAGTTAAGAGATCCTGAGTGACATGAGAGTTCTTCCAGAGCAATCAAGTTTTTGAAAGTCCTCATGATATTGTACATAAAGTAGAAAATATCTTCCATATCCTCTGAACAGTGTCTCATATGCCCAAGTCTCAGATGCCTGGAGTTATACCTGCTATATTATTGATAGTTGTTGCTCCATTACTTTTTAAAAATTTCTATATCTTCTGTTTCAGAAAGATAATAAATCCACCAAAGTTTCTCATTTTCTGCCCAGACCCCCTGCAAACTGCTTCTGGGACACTGCCAGCTGTTTCTTATATGTCTTACCATAAACAATGACTCTTTATGCAAACCCTTCATTCCCATTTAGCTATTAAAAATGATAGCAGGAATTACACAATAAGGTATTTGTTTGGAAAAACTCATTTGCAGTCTGTATATTCACTCAGTGAGACAAGCCCATTTATTAAATAAAACTGTAGCTTAAGAGAAACCTGTGATGAATCTAAACTGAGAAAAATACCTTGATGAGCTGAGGCTATTATGTGTCCTTTCCTCCTACTCTGCAGCACAGAAAGTATCCCCAGTTCTGTGCTGATAAGCATTATATATACAAGAGGATGACCATGAGCCAGCAATGTGCCCTTGTGGCCAAGAAGGCCAATGGCATCCTGGGGTGCATTAGAAAGGGTGTGGTTAGTAGGTCAAGAGAGGTTCTCCTCCCCCTCTATTCTGAATTGGTGAGGCCGCACCTGGAGTATTGTGTCCAGTTCTGGGCCCCTCAGTTCAAGAAGGACAGGGAAGTGCTTGAAAGAGTCCAGCGCAGAGCTACTAAGATGATTAAGGGAGTGGAACATCTCCCTTATGAGGAAAGGCTGAGGGAGCTGGGTCTCTTTAGTTTGGAGAAAAGGAGACTGAGGGGTGACCTCATCAATGTTTTCAAATATGTAAGGGGTGAGTGTCAAGGAGATGGAGTTAGGCTCTTCTCAGTGGTGACCAGTGATAGGACAAGGGGTAATGGATGTAAATTGGAGCATAGGAGGTTCAAGTTGAATATTCGAAAAAATTTTTTTACTGTAAGGGTGACAGAGCCCTGGAACAGGCTGCCCAGGGGGGTCGTGGAGTCTCCTTCACTGGAGACATTCAAAACCCGCTTGGACACGTTCCTGCACGATGTACTCTAGGTGGCCCTGCTCTGGCAGGGGGGGTTGGACTAGATGATCTTTCGAGGTCCCTTCTAACCCCTATGATTCTATGATTCTATGATTCTATGATTCTATGATTCTATATGAAGCTATGCCTCTCGTGGGCTGGCAGGTGCAAACATTTTGGGGATCTCTAATACCATGGGGTGGTTTATTAATTTTGTGTATGAATAATTTGCAGTGTCACCCTATTCATTACAGTTATTTTTAGTGGCTAATGCAACGTGCATAAGTATATTATTCAGAGGTAGTAAGTTTTGGAGATGTGCATTTATACTGGTATGATACAATAGCATCTGTTTTCTGGGTTTTTTTTTCACCAGTCTGAGTTGGTTTTCTTTCATTCCTTTCCATGAATCCCCGGGTAAGAGGTTAAAACCAAGTTATCACTATATTAGTCAACGTAGAGGAATAGCTAATTTATGTTTATTCAGCTGGGGTTCCGTGGATGGAGCCACTTGCACTTTGCAACCACACCAAAACACCACAGTCCCTTTATGAATGCTTTGCCAGAGAGGGTGTTAAATATGAGAGCTCTCACAGAGGTACAACATCTCACAGCTTAGGGCTGAAAACCTTCAGAATTCTGCTTTGGACAGGGCTTTTCCATGACCAAGCTGACTGTCTCTCCTGCAGTCCTGTCCTATCGGTGTAGGCAGGAAGGGACTAGGGATGGTAGAAACTCTGAGGCCAGGTTTCTTCTGCTGTAGGCATTTAGCTCTGAGAAGTTCTTCCCATTCATGCAGGACCAAGACCTGCAAGAAAATGTCAATAATCTGCTCTGCCTTATTTTTTAATTTTGGCAGGAGTTGTTTTGGTTTTGAATTCTCCAGTACTGGAGACTGTTTGGCTCTTGAGCCTCATAGTGTAACTAGGAATATTTTTCTTGGTAGCCCCAGAAAAGGAGGGGCTGTTATTATGTTATGTATAAGCTTTAAATTCCCTCACAATTTAGGAGAGATCATCAGATTGTGCAGTCTGATGTCCTATGTATCAGAGGCTATTAAACATTGTCCATGTACCTCAAGCATGAGACTACCACTTTCACTGGCCCATGGTATTTTAGTCCTTGAGCAACCAAACTGCTATGTGTCAAAAGCAGTACCTGAAATCCCTGCAATACCTGAGAACTGATTAAGTGTGACATGCCCAGACAATCACTGAAATAATCCATGCAAAAAACCCACCACCTTTGCCAATCTGGACTAGAAAAACCTCTACTGCTCCTAGACTTGGCTTCATTCAGACCCACGCACCAGATGTCTAAGGTAATTTTCTGCATTGGTTTACTTTCTTTCTGACTACAGCAGAATAAATATTACATGCTTCAAGGGAAGGCAAAAACTTCGAGTGCAGAATATATGAGGCCAAATATCCTTTGGGAGGACTGGAGAAGGGATTCTTCCTCACTGCTGCAGGCAGCCAACTGGAGCTCTCAAGTATAGGATTTGATTATTTTCATTACCTTAGTGCCAACCTACAAACGTCGGTGTAATTCAAGCCACCTTGTTTCAGCCACGGTGGAAGAAGTTCCACCTATGCATCATTCTAATGGATATAGGGCTAGAGGGATGACCAAAGGATCTAGCCTGACATGACCCTCCATCCCTCCCTCTTTGAGGCTGCTTTGTCTGTTAGAAGTTCTGCTGGAAGGTGAAGTCAAGCCTATATTTAAGGAAGACAAGACAATTTTCAGGACAAGATCTAGCAATGGTGAGTGCACCATCTCCCTTCAAAAGCTCTTACAGAGTTTAATTACCTTTACTGCTAGGAAATTGAATCTGATTTCAAGGCTGATTACATTTAACCTTAAACTTCCAGTCACTGGATTTAGTTGTGCTTTTGTCAGCAAGAGTGAAAAAGCTACCACTATCTGTTATCTTTTCCCTCTATCCTCTCTACCTTTTTTTTTTTTTGAGTAAGTGGAATAGGTTCACCCTTTTAAGCCTCCCATCTCAAGACTTGTTCTCAACTCAAAAAATATTTGAATTTTCTCCAGTATTTTCTCATCTTCTTTAAAATGCAGGCACTGGAACTGTGACTGATATTTTGGAAACACACAAAGAGCGTGTGCTGAGTCCTTTCCATGACACTGAACTGAGATCTTATGTTTGGGGTGATTATCTAGAGTAATTGCTTTTTATCATTCCCTGAGCTGCTGCTCTCTGAGAGAGTGGCCATTCCTACAATATTTTGGTTCCCAGAAGTATTGATTTGCATTTGTCTTTAATAGAAAGAATTTAGTGGGCTGCTTGTTGGACAGTGACCATTTAGCCAAATCAAACTGCTGCAGAAGTAATACATCTTCTCTATTTGTTTTGCTAAAATACATTGTGTCATATGCATGCCTTTAAAACAGAGATTTTTATCTCATGACCTGGACTGCTTAAAAAAAATATTAAATAGCAGTAGGTGAAGATTGATTCTGATTCTGCTATGAGAGCTCCCCAAATTGAATGAAATGTCCTCGTTAAAAGGCTAGGTTTTAAAATTTGTCGGTGAGACACTTCTTAATCCTCATAATGTGTGACCTGTTAATTCCATGTAATGCAAGACTTGTAATCAAAATGTCATGAGGTATTAAGTTAACTGCCTTGCAGAAATCCAAGTATGTCCTATCAATAGAGCTGCTTTTCTCATGCAGACCTGTAATCTTTTATATAAATCTTTTAAATAACAAGAAAAGTTCCACACACAGTTTCTGACAAGACCTAAATTCCACTAACCTGTTTTGACTAGCATAAATTCTCCAGGTTTTTTCCTAATATTTAAGTATCCCAGAAACACATGCTATTTTGTGTGCAGCCCAAAAGGCAGATTTCAAGTAATGGATGGCACATAGCAGAAAAATATACTTCCCTACTTACATTTTTCTCTAAATCAGAGCTAGGAGGAGTATGAGCTGAACTAGTTGAGTTTATTTACAACTGCTGTTCCTCTTTCAGATCTAATGAATTACCGACAGTCTAAGGATATTCCATTATTTAAAACAGAAACTCTCTTCTATAATCCACTGCAACTCTTTTTTCCATGTAGAAAAGGGACTGGACTATGTGCAAAACTAGAGAGACCTTTGAAAACGATAGAACCTGCCAAATACAGGAAAACAGAAGCTATTGGCACTTCTTGAAGTGAGTGTTCAAAGCCAAGGCCTCAAACCTTTGTGAGAGGAGCAGTGCTTAGAAATCAATGTGGTCTGCACATTGCTACCACAGGGTTTAAGAGAGATTAAGAGGCACAAAGGGTTGGTACTGGCCCTCTAAAAAGCTGGCTCTGCTCCATTACTTCTTGGGGAAGATTATCAGCTCCATTACTTCTTGGGGAAGATTATCACCCTCATTGCCTGTACATGCAGAAGCAGAACCTATGGGCTTAGAGGAGCATTCCGAATGTTGGCACCATCAAGCCTAGGGAGACAGAAGAAACAAGCATCTGATTTAGGAACACAGCTACAGAGTGAATACTGTAATTTGTGTTGCTTTTAGTGTTCTCAGGATGCAAAATTTCATGCTTTTTGCTGCTCCTGTGGCTAAATGTAGACTCCTGCTCCAGGCCCCGTGTGTTCCCTCCATTTGCAGATGGAGTAATCCCAAGGAGAATGTTCTGCTGACATCTCTTTGTGCTGTCCTCTACAGAAAAATCACATTCTTGCCCATGAGCAGCAGAAATATTCCCTCCCAACTCCTAAGCATATGCTGCTAGAGGTAAGAGCATTGCAAGTTTTAGTTCTTCAATGTTCCTACATCTAGAATATAAATTTCATATGATTGTTGGCTGTGAATGGATCCTCTGGTAAAAGGAATACCAGTGAATGGGTAAGAAGGTTAATCAGTTTATCTCAGCACAGAAAAAAGAGGATTCTTTGCTGATTTTTGTACATTTTCATTAATATCTTGGAATTTTAAAGGAATAGGTGGTACCAGATGATCCTTTAATTTAGCCACTGATTTATTTTGTTAGTCTTTATAAATTTTTAAGCATCTAATTCTGTAAAGTCTTATTTGCATGAATAACCCTTACTCACAAATAGTCTCGCTGAAATACATAGGGGGTTTTGTGTTGGAAAAAATAATTTGTGCAAAGGTTGGTGATAAATATTGGCCCTTAAATATTTATAAATACTTATCAAAATTATTTTATGAGGTAAACTTAAGAAACATCTGGTATCACCTACTAATTCATTCTCCCTAATTTTCATAACTATGCATGGAAGTCAGCAAGTATTAGCAGTTCATTTCGTATCTGAGGGCAGCCAAATGACCTTCTCCTTATCCTTTAAACTTATACCCATTCCTAACAGAAGACTAATCCCTTCATTTCTACTTATTATGTAAAATGGACATGCCGTGCCAATAAGCCAATGAGGAAATTTGCTTATGGGTTTGTTCAAGGAGCTAGGAAAACAGTATTAGTAGTAATAGTAGTAGTATTAATTATAATAATAATAAAAACAGCAATAATACTTTCTACTGCACAGTCAGCCAGCTGAGGGGGGTGGGGGGGAGGGTGTCAGTTGTATTTCAGTTCTTAAAAATCTGTGGCATCTTTAATAGCAAGTAGCTGTGCATCCCCTCACAGCAATTCACCCTAGAAAAAAAAATACTACTTCTCCTTTTCAAAGATATACTGAAAATCCATTAATTTCAACTGATATTATAGATGCTTAGCTGCTCTCAGGAGTGAGTCATTGAATACAAACCCGTAAAGCAGCTACTCATGTGCAGCTGGTTAAAAAAAACTTTTTATAAGCTGCAATTTCAATGATAAAAATTAGTATTTCTATATTTTGTGAGCTTTTTTCCTTAACACAAGTAATCACACCTAAATCAATAGGATGAATAACATTGCGGCTAATGCAGTAATTTGAGTTATGCAATCTAAGATCATTCTTCCCTTATATTGTTATGATATTTAACTATACAAATGGCTCATTCCACAAAGTACAATCAAAGGTCCAATTCTGAAGGGAAATTCATGGAAGATATCCATTTTTATTTAATCAAATAAACTTTTTTTTCTTACTGTTGAGCTGAATGAAGAGCAGATCTACTAATCTTTTTTCATTAAAAAATAATTATCATCATCAGCAAGTCACTCTAAGGAAGCTTGCAATGCTTGTTATAAATATTAGTATTGTGGGTATGAGCAACCAAGTGCATCCATCCTGGCTGCTATACCCAGTTGTCAGATGCCTAAACACTGAAATGTAAAGAGAAGGTGAATTTGAAGAAACGGCTCCTGCATATTAGATTTTGAGTTCTCAACAGTGGTCAATATTTTTCTACCACCTTAAAATGAATCCGAGTCAGTTTCAGTTAAAGGAATAAAACTCACAAAGCCTGAAAGTCATTTTCCATTGCAAATAACACATGGCTGGCAGTCATGGCTTCTTATGCTCACTGCCTTTGTGACACAATCCAAGGCATTGTAAACAGGAATGCCTGCTCATGTACTATGTTTTTTATTTTTTAACTGTCTTCAAAGCTGGGTTGAGTCAGTAAGTGTGAGGAATGTGTAAGGAACTGACGAAAGTGATTTTTATCAAGTTTCTTCATATTTGTTATTTCTTTTTATACTCGTAAGAATGTAAAATGATATGCATACATAAAAGTGTCTATGAACCAATTTGCAAATATTCTTAGGAGGAAAAAAGCAGGTTTGGTATGATACAAAGGCACAAAGGCCTGGATCTACAGTGTCTTGCTAATATGATTCAGACAGATTACTTAGGGAAGTATGTATTTGCTTGGGTTGATACTCCCAGGACTGAGGTTTATGGATGGAAAATGGCATTTAGCAATGTATTACTTGGTGTTTTCCTTCTTTCCCCCCAATAAACACCCCCAACCTGTGGTCATAGCATAGCAGTGGTCCTTCTGACCCAGTAGTTTCTTTCTAACAAGAGGCTGCGTGGAGATAAAACAGTTTTGTATAGACAGAGCCAAAATAATCCTGAGGAAATCCAAGCCAATTAATTTTCTGTTCCATGTAGCATTTTAGGTGTCTTCCACCTTAAAGCAAACCAGCTACCAAGCAAAGATGATGCATCTTTCTGTCTCCTCTTCAGTTTTTCTCAACTGCAGACAGGCCATAAAATCCTTTGCTGCATGAGGTAAATAGAAACTATACTTTGCAAACCCAAAGTAGCCAACTGCACAACAGAGGATGCATAATTGAGTGGGAGAAGCAACCAACTGGTCATGTCCCTTCAAACCTATATTTTGACAATCCAATACACTGCTGCAGCACAGCATATTTCACAGCAGAACCTCCCACAAAAGAAAGTCACCCTGGCAAGAGTCATGGCAAATCCGAAGCAGTGTCTGCATAACCACTTCTATGCAAGACCAGTTCAAAGGGTTGCTAAGTCTGGCTGCAGAGTTAAGTTCACCTTTGTAGCTAAAGCTGTGCTGTATCAAGTTTTCCAAACCAAGTATTATCCTCTGGCAAGAAGTGTTTCTTATTCAGATTGGCAAAACAATTAACTTTTTTTTTAACAGAAAGGCCGGAGAGGAACTTTTTACGAGGGCGTGTAATGATAGGATGAGGGGGAATGATTTAAAGCTGAAAGAGGGTAGATTTCAATTAGGTTATCTCTACAGTGAGGTTGTCCAGAGAACCTGTGGATGCCCCATCCCTGGAAGTATTCAAGTACAGGTTGGACGGGGCCTGGAGCCAGCTGCTCTAGAGGGAGGTGTCCCTGCCCATGGCAGGGGGGTTGGAACTAGATGGTCTTTAAGGTCCCTTACAACCCAAACCCTTTTGTGATTCTATGATGTTTTCCTGGGGAACCTGGAAGGCACTGGGGAGAGACGAAGCTCCCACTGACCGTCCGCCGTGGGACGGCGGCGCTCGGACAGTCAAGGCTCCCTCTCGTCCGCCGGCGCGGGGTCTGCGCACACCGCGGGAGAGGGGCAGATAGCGATCCGCTCCCCGAGCACCAGCCTCCGCCGGGGCGGCCCCCTACTCTGCCTCTGGAGCTAGGCGGTGAACGCCAAAATCAGACCCAGGGGGAGGACTGCGGACGGACAGCAACACCTCTCCCGGAGGGGAACCTCCCCGCCGTGCTGTGGGAGCCAGAGGGGAGTCTCCTCCTTCCCTCCCTCCCTCCCTCCCTCCCCCGGGCTCTCTCTTCCCTCCCTCCCTCCTTCCCTGCCTGCTTGTGTCTTCCTGCCTGCCTGCAGCCGCAGCACAGGGGCAGGAGGGAGCGGCGGCGCGGCAGCCAGAGCCCAGCGGAGGCAGGAAGGCGGGCGGGTCGGCGGGCGGCGGCTGCGCCCGGGCCCCGGGGCCACCCCGGCGGCGCCGCCGGGAGGCTCCGCCCGTCGCTCCCATGGCGCGGCGGCTCCGCGCCAGGTGAGGCTGCGCTGCCTGTTGCGCCGCTGGGGCGCGGGCCGTGCCCAGTCGAACCGCGCTGATCTCCGCCACTGCCGCCGCCTCGGGCGACACGCTGCGAAGTTTTGCGGAGAGGCGCCGCTCCGCGATGTGAGTTGCGGGGACCCACGGCTTCGCTGAGGGGGTGGGGGGGAAACTCGACGGGGAAGGAAGGAGGGAGGCGAGCAGCGCTGCTGCTGCTGCCCAGGGGCTACCGCCGTGCTGTGCTTTCTTGCTTAGCGCTGATCAGTGAGGGCCAGCGGAGATGCTCCCTCTCCCGTCCTCCGACTCCCCTCGAGTGCACTGGGGTGACGGGGTTGGAGCTCCGCCGAGACAGTGGGGCTGTGGCGAGGGAATCAAGGGCGGGGGCTGCGAGAAGGAGGCTGTGACCGCCTCACTTGCTCGCAGGCGAGGGATTTGAGACCCGCGCCCCTTGATCCTGTAGCGGAGCAGCATCAGAAAAAGGGAATGGGGAAAAAGAAAACAAAACAAAAAAACGCACACTGATCTATCTCTGTTGCCGAAGCCGCTTCGCTCCCCGGTCATGTGCGGCGCGGGCGGGCCGAGGTCCCGCTGGTCACCATGCAGGCGGCGGCCGGAACGCGGAGCGGGATGCGGGGATAGCAGGAAAGGTGGAGGCGGGGAGCGGTGGGCAGACGCCGTTTGAGTGTGTGAGTGAGTGAGTGTGTGTGTGTGGCCGTGGGTTTTTTCCACTTTGAGATATACCCAGGACCAGTTGCTACGAGAGCAGGCGGCGGTGGCTCTGGTGGGAAGGAGAGGGCAGCTCCCTCTGGACGCCAGCAACAAATGGCAGCAGCGGTGTTTGCTGCTCCCAGGTGAGCTGCACCGCCCCGTCCTCACTCCGTCCTCGCCCGGTGAGAAGCCGTGCGGGACCGAAACGGGGCTCCCCAGGTGGGAGGTGCAGCCCCCTCCTTCTGGGAGCAAGCTGGGCGGGCGCAGCCTGAGCGCCCCCCGGCCCGGCGGGGGTGTCCGGGGTGGCTCCAAGCCCCGAGCAGGGCACAGCCGCGACCTCACAGCCCCCACAGAAATGTCGTGATCGCTTGCAGCTACTCGTGTGTGTGTGTGTGTATGTGGTATGCCTGGAAACTGCAGGGTCTTCTTTCGCCTTTCTGGCGATCTACGCGTCCAGAATATCCCCTTCTCCAAACATTTGGGAAATGTCTGGGATGTGCCAGCGGGATTTTTTTCTTTCCTTCTTGGCTTCTGGCTTGAAAAATTTGAAGATTTTAGAGTATCTGTTGGAAAATCGCAAAGTGATTTTGGCAGAGGTTTATCCCCCAGTCTTTCTGAATGTCCCTAGACAGCAAACGGTGTGATTACAGAATAAAACCATCCAAATAACTTATGTAAAGCATGAATAACTAACTACCTAAAAAGTCAGAATGAGAGCCAGACAAACAACAGTTAGTGCTCCTTTCAGAGAAATGAGCCCAGAGGTATTTACATGAATATGAAAATGAAAAAGTAAGCTAGTGCTTTTGAGATTATTGCAATTATTTTAAAAAAATAATAGCAATGAAAGAATGTTACAGATTTGACAGGGAAAGGAAAATGAGTATTTTTGGAGCTGAAAACTGATGAGGAGAGACTTTCCTAAACGCTGAAAAATAACTGGCAACAATTTCTTCTAGTGGTAATCTGTCTAGTAATTTGTACATTTAAATTACAAGGTGTGCGTCACACCCCGCTGAAAGTGGTAGCTTGAAGGTTTTGATATAGAGCATAACAGTGTTCATATGGCTTACCCGTTGATATTGTTCTTAGTAATTTAATTAAAAAGGACAGGCACACAATGGGCATGTAGTTTGATTTAGAGGGAGAGAAAATAAGCTGTAGAATGAACTTATTTGCAAAACCTTTGCTGTGCTCAGAGCCTAATTTAATTTGAGTTTCCAAATAGAAATCTTGCTTGGAATTAATGATAGCAGTGCTATGGCTTAAGCTAATTCTGCAGCCCTTACATATGCAGGTTGTCGTGGGTTTCTATGGGATCACTCCTACAGGTAATATTCTGATGACTCAAGATAGTAGGGTTGGGCCCATTTTCAGGCAGTTCTAGCATAAGCACTATGTGGGGATGTGCCCGTCAGCATTAATGAGACCTTTGATTTTGGTAGGAGAAGAACCTGGGGTTAAGTCCAGATCTCTTACATTTTTTTCAGCTATTGCTGGTTTGGTCACTGACCCTGAGCTTGCCTTCCCAGAGGTCTGCTGAAAAAATTTGCACAGACTTACAGTCTAAGATAAGCTCCTCAGGGTGGTTGTAGCTTTCTATTGCCTTGGAGACCAGAGCCTCAGCAAATGAGAAGAAGGACTCTATCTGCAACTATCAAGAATCAATGTGTTTTTCCTCAGATGAGAGATTAATCAAAAAAAAAGGAATATCATTTAATAGTCATGTGTGTTTGTATTCTGGATCCAGCCCCAAGAGAGCTTTGCCAGAGATAAGCAGAACAGCAAGACTTTTAAGGATACGTTTGTGATTTGCCTCTTCTGCATGCTTTATGGGGTCCGTATTTTAAATCTTTTGGGAGGTAAGAATCTTTTCCAGCTCACACTGAAGCTGCGTTAGAATAACTTCAGAGCAAGCACATCACCCATCAGCTCAAGAAATTACCTCCCAGCAGCAGAACTAAAATTTATAAAATGCAGCCTTACTCAGAAGTGCAACCCTGGGTGTCTAAACCAAGAGAAAATATATTGCTTTATTACAAAATCACCTTTAGATGTTCAGTTAAATAATAAGACAATTCTTAATTTTGCTTTTAAGCGTATTTCCTGTCACTACACTGCGAGTCTTTATGAGAGTAACACATAGGGTATGTGGATCACTGACAAGGTATTTGTTGTTACCATTTCAGTTAATGAGAAGATGGGATAGGAAGGTAGTTTTTCTCAGCATAGGATCTATGATCACTTACATAGATCTAATTTCTTTATTGTCATCTGCATGCTTGGCTTTTGGATCAACCCTAATTTGAGAATGCAGATTAAATCAGTGTTCAGTGGCTAGCAAAATAATTTTTAGAGTTTTCCTTCATCCCATAAAACTTACTAGTAAATTTAGAGAAGCTCTTGTGGAGCTATGAAATATAGAAACTTGTAAAGATGCTAAACAGAACCTTTTTTTAAAAATTATGGTATTCTGAGCCAAGAATAAATTATTTGAGTTCAAGGAATAAGTAGCATTTACCTTGGCTTGTTTGGCCAACTCTTTTTAAATTTTATTTTATTTACCTCCAGAAAGTGTGGATTTGGGAGAACACCTCAGTGCTGGTATGAATCAAAGGTCAATATGCCTGCAGAATCTATAAGCAATAAGAAAATAGGAATTTCTCAGCACATTCAATAACTGTTTTTAAATGCATTACAGCCCGTAAATACATGCATGAACGACGTGTGCTTTCTGCTCTTAAATCCAACGTGCTACAGGGTGAAGTAGTATTGAATTTAGAGTGGTTCTCTTTCAGTGAATTTAAATCTCTGCTTCAAGTTTTAAACCAGCACTTCTCATAAAGTAGTTTCTGTGTTTCCATCATTCTGGAGCAGTTTGTTAGCCTGGCTGTACAGTGAACATCTGGGAGAAGAAGCAGTGTGATGAGGTACCAGTTTTACTCGCTACTTTATCTGAGCTCATGGCTTGGATAAACACTTTCCAGACCCACTGTGGTGGAAGATCTCATTATTTCCTGATTAAAGACCTATACTCCTGCTTCCTGAAGATTTCTGTGGGTAATTGGTGTCTGTGTCCACACTTGCCATTGATGACTTGAATTGCCTACCCCTATAGACTAAGCATTTGTAGCCAGCGCTGGCATGCTTTATGCTGAGACTTAGTTTGAACTTTGAAGAACAAACATAATGCTTACTGCTACTGCACAGGAACATAACCTTTATTCCTCTCCCCATGGATATTTAAGTGCTCTATTGTGTACCTTCAGCATGCAGATTTAAAAAAAAAAAAAAAAAAATTAACATCTTTTTGTACTGACTCCCAATGCTGGACATGGGAGGAGGCTTTCGCCGTAAGGATTGGCATGGCTCCCATGTCCTGCTTTCCGTCGGCAAGGAGAAGGGAATGGTAGCTGAATTAAAATGGATTTCTTTTTTTCTCTGTAAAGTGTGAAATTTTATAGGGATGGGAAAAAAAAAAAGAGAGAAGGAGAGACATGGGTGCAGATACAGGAGGTCAGATGCCCTCGAAACAGGTGAAAAGTAAGACAATGAGGAAGGAAGGCAGTGGCTGAACTGGGTCATTTGACTTCCCAAAGAATGAAGGAAGTTGATGGGATTGCATTAAATCCCTCCACTTCAGGCCACGGGCTTGTCATGGCACATTGGAAAAGATGTTTTGGTTTATTTCATTGTGACTAGAAGCCTTGTTGAAGGTTGGATTTGGCTTTTTCTGTCTCGGCTCCATAGATAGAAAGGAGATTAAAAAAACCCCTCCCTCTTGAGTAAATGGGGCTGGTAAAAGGCCTTTTCAGAGAGACATTGAACTGAATAGTTGGTATTTTACTTAAGCAGAGATGAAAATTAGCACTGCAGGTCTTCATGTACTTGATAAAAGTTTACCTCTTCTTTTCAGGGCCAGTTCAACTAGCCAGTGTGTGTTTTAAATTAATTTTGCCTTATGTTAACAACAGTTTCATAAAACTCCTAACTTACCCTTTGAGAAAAGAAAAAGGTGTATCTCTGCCTGCCAAAGCACTATAAATGTATGATAACAAGAAAAAATGAAATGTCATAGAAGTGTGTTGTAGCACATAAATGGGATGCTACTCTGGCATGGAAGCAGGAAAGCAAATGGTGATTATTAAATTATTTAAGGAACAATAAATGAGAAGTCTGGTTATAAAGTGACAGTAAAAGGAGAGTCAATAAGAAAGAAAGTTGGGAAAGGCGAACAATTCATGAAGAAAGGAGAAGGTGTACAGGAAGGAAATAAAGGGGCAGGGAATGGATTTGAAATTTCTGTGGAGTTTTCAATTGGAAAATATCTACATGAACCCATAGATTACAATGTGTACATAACAATGGGTATTTTACTCAAATTGTGGAAGTCTGACACAGCATGTTCTCCTGTGGAGTCACTTCCAATTCCTGCTTCATTCGTTGGATGCACAGCCTCAGTTAATAGGGTATATGGTTTTTAAAGGTGGTATGCCTTAAAGATAGGCTCTTTTAAGAGATATACTTTGTGGATGCTGTTAGTTTTAATGACTTTATTATTTTTCTTTTCTGTCAAAATTGCAGTGAAAGTTACCTCTTCCTCTAGAAAAATAATAGCATTGGTTTTAAAGGGAGTATTTTTTTGGAGTTTACCAAAACTGGGTTACATACATCTGCAACTACTAAATAAAGATACTGTGTATGTAAAGGTAGTGAGTATTACGCATTTCATTAGTGTGTTTGAATGACTGAGTATTCAATATGCTTTATCTGGGAGTTTGTGGAGCTTATGAGGGTTGTTTTCTTTATCTAGATGGCAAATACATATAACTTTGGCAGAATTTGCTTAATACAAAGTATTTTTGTCGTACTTAGAAAATATACTTTTTTATGTGCATGTGAGTAATTTGCAGCCAAATGGTGAAGCCTTTGGACATTCAAATTAATCTATAATATTTGCTATTGTAAAGGCACTATGATTAAAAAGAAACCAAAGCAGTGGGTGTGCATGCAGTTGCTTGCTAGGTCATACTGCATCTTGGTGATGAAACTTCAGCTTACCAACATTGACACAAAAATAAATTTAAGATGGCTATGTTTTAATTCTTGACTTTTTTAGCCATTCTTATTTTGTGTTGAATAATGAAACTTGGCACAATCTACTCAGGCTTCCATTTAAATTGTTTTACTTTTATTTTTTCATGAAACAGTGTTTTTGTATTGTTTTAAGTATACTCTTACATTAAAAGAAAAAAACAAGCAAACAAACCAAAAAACCCCCAAAACAACCAACCAACAACAACAACAACAAAAAAATGGTAATGCTTTTTCTTAGTCTTTATTTGGAATCTGTGATGTTCTGTTATATTCTACCTCATCTAGGTAAAACCAGTATTTGCTAAGAGCAAAAATCTTGACTCAGTACATGCAAATGTAGGAATTAGAGAGGGAAAATAATCAGAAGAATGAGTCTGGTCACAGTGGGAATCAGTAAATCCAGGGTTTAGTCTGGCCATGGTTTGGGGTTGTTTGTGTTTTTTTTCTAGATGTACTGTAAATGACCTTTAAAATGTATCTCAATTCCTCTGTATTATTAAACATAATTTATTGTTATTAGTGTTAAAAGAGACAAGGGCCCCTCGTTCTTTTCTCCTGAAATGAAGCTAATGGTATACAAATGCTATTGCAACCTTCAAGTAGTCTGGCAGTGTTTCTAAACAACCTTTTTGCCCTTATTTTGAACTTTGTTGACACCAAGTCATTGAGATGAGAATTGGTGGCTTTCAAACAGTTTATTTTTGACTGTTATACAGTATTACTGCTTGTGAATATGTGTCAGTCCCAAATCTGCACAAGCACTAAAGGGGAAGGCATGTATCAGAGGGGAACTGCTTGTAAGTACTCATTTTGGGATTTTGCTGGTCTCTGACTCTGCCAGGTCCTGTTCTGTAGATAGGGCTATTGACCTTTTCTCTGCTGCTGCAAGGATATCTCCCTTTCTTAAAGCTAAGATTGCTTCAAAGAAAGTGGTCCACATTACATGATAAAATGGGATACTAATAGGAAAGTATATTTTTCTAGGATCTTCAGACTTCGAATGAAACAACTCCCAAAACATCACCTCACAGTATTTCTCAGAACTTCGGTTGTCACTTCATGCACACTGCAAGTAACTGAGGCACACCAGTTTAAGCAGAACAAGAACATCTCAGCTTTGACTTAAAAGTAGCACGCGGATGACAGCATGCAGTAAATAGGCAATCCTTTCCCTGTAAGTATATATTGGGGCTGCAAAGATGAGATGTCATGTCCTTAAAGATGAGTTTTCTGATCCCATCCTGCTTCTAATTGTTACTGAAGGGTTAATAATTTCTCTTAAGAAAATGTGTTGATCTCTCTTTGTTTCCAGAATCTTTCCGTTTTTGCCCTTTGACAGGAGACCGTGTAGGTATTCTGCTCATCTTTTTCATCAATTACATGGTATGCTTATTGGCAGCTCTCATGCATAAATACTTATTTTGCTAGAGTAGCAGATGACAGGATTTAGACATGTAAGAAACCTAGATCTTTGGCTCAGAAAAAGTTCCTGATGGGTACAAATGGTATTTCAGTAACTTTTGATCCAGAAACTTTTCTTGCAAAGCGACATGACTGTTCTTGCCAGTCACGGCAGGTGCTCCATCTGTACAAATACTGCCTAATTTGAGCCAGTCAAGCTTAACATTGTTGTTGTTTTTTTTTCCTTCCCACTATCTGCCACATTTTCAACAAATTTTCTCAGTTCTTTAAACAAGTGTGAGGCAACAGCGTGGAACAGAACGAACAGAGGCCAAGCGATTCCTTAATTATAGCAGATTTTTTTTTTAACACATTGAACAACAGCAGTCAACTGTGCAGTGTCAGTAGCATTGAAATGTCCCTCAACTGGGAGCAAGAAAAATAGTATGTGCATGAATCTGTTAAAAATTGAACACATAGAACAACAGTGCTGTTGTGTTGTCTAATATCATCTCATCAGCCCTCCTCATTGTCATGCTGCATGAGCAACTAGGAGCGTGTCAGCTGCATGCTGTTCTTTTGATCTGGTGTGTGCAGCAATAATTGATGTACCCTCTTTCACTCAGTATTTGTTATGTGAGGATGATTCCCTCTCACAAGTTTGCCATAGGGATATTGCCATCACACCTTTGCAGCTGATCTCAGTTCACGAACGTGTATTTATTTTGTTAATACAAAAAAACTGTTGTGCCAAGTATCTTTCTTGATGTGAAAGCAAACTGCGGATCTGATCCACTTTAAATACATCTTGTGTTAATTTCGGGATGAATTTGTATAAAAATACCATTCAAATTTGGACTTTATTTATAGCTGTATCACTGCACCACAATCATATTTCTACAGTCTCTGCCTCTAAGAAGAACTTAGCATTCCTTCAGAGAAACTCTCCATGCAGTGTCAGCTCCATGCACTGTCATCTTAGTATTTCTTTCAATGTGACATGCATGCCTGGGCAAGCTATGCTTTGATGATAAGTAAATTGCTTTAAAAGGTTTATGGATTTGAGTTAGCTGGGGAATCATTAGAAAAACATGAGTTGAATGAGGACGCTGCACGTTGCACAGGTCCCTTACTTTCCTCTTTATTTCCTTTACTTAGTGGGTAAGATGGGGTTTCCTGTGGACTCCCCAAAAGGAGTTTGGCTGACTGGAGTTACTGTGGCTTGGTTGATTGTTGTTTCAATGAAGCAATTTTAACCAAATGGCCTAAATCTGCTAGTTTTAAATTCTGGCTCTAGAAGCTGTGGATTGCAGCTTTGAATGCTAAGTAATCACTTGGGCTTCTGCAAAGGGAGAATAAAATTGTCAGACCTGCAGAGAACTGCTTCACTTATTCAAAGCAATGGGGAATGAGGGGCTGATTCTGTGACCACAAGTTCTCCCATTCACTTGGCTTCTCAAAGTTCTCCGTTACCTATGCATCCATAACTTCCTCAGTTTTATTTGCCTTTAAAAAAGAGTATTATTATGACCTGTATTCTAAAAATATTTAAGTGAAGGGGCTAAAAAGGCTGTTGAATGTAATAAATAACTGTTTAGTAGCAAAAACAATATTTTTGTGAGTGAAGATGGAATGTTTGTATTCAGGAGCTAATGGAGCTCTGAAAGCGTTTGGTCTCAGCCCTTCTGATATTCCTTCATTTTGAAGCAGTCAGTTACAGGTAAAGGGCATTGACAAGCTAACTTTTTAGTGACTTAAATACCACAGCTGACAGAGAAGGATTTACTTTTTAAGAATCAGCTATCAGGGAAGTGCACTTCATTTACTGTTGCCATCTAATTTAAAAAAAGCATATTTGTGTTTAATTACTGATACCAAGCTTGCTGTGAGCAGCATTTGATGTGAGCAGACAGAGGCTCTCTGCGGAGGTGGAAAGTTCATGATAGTGAAAATTGGAGATTGGTGAGATGTGGCCTTCTTGCTAGCATGAACACTGTAGTCAGGTTGACTTGTTTTCATCCATATACTTGACTGTTCTTGGAATTACCCAGTGGCATCTTGTTCCTGGAACAAGCTCCTTTTCTGTCTGAGAAATTAACTGTTAACTGTGTCCCTTCTCCATTATAACTTACATGAGATGCTTTTGTTTGACAACTTAATAATTGTACCTAGGCTGCTTTTGAAAATATTTTGCACTTGGATTTTATTAGTCCTGAATATATTACTTTTTCAAAAGAATTTTCCTACCTCTTACTAAATAAAGAATGAACCTGGAAGAAGGAAATGAAAAGCAAGTGTGCACTGTGTCTTCACTTCCAAAATTAATTAAATATATAAAAAAAAGGTGTAACTATATTACCTTTTATTGTTTTCACACCAGAATGGGGGAAAAGAGCCCATCTATGTAAACCTTTTGAAACCTGCTTCCTGTTCCATAGCCTTTACTTTTTCATATTAAAGAGGAACACTGCATCCCTTGGATGCGATTAGGAGAATATTGCTATTCAATGACTGCAGAAACAAGCAAAGAAAACACTGGGCTGAAGTCCAGATGCCCTGTTGCCCTGCAGCAGTGGTGGTGCTGGCATCTCGATGTCAAGTGTCTTCTACAAGAAGGGAACAGGTGTTTGCAGGTCCCTCTGAGACTTGTCACCCTGAGGGGCAGGGTGCACCTATGACATGTCAGACCATGGCTTTGGGGAACACCTCTTTACTTCAGGGGCTCTATGAGACATTGTGAAGTTCACCTTGCATGCTCACCTGGTGTTGTAGTTACCCTTGCAGGTGGAATCCTTTGATTTTTCGTTAGGGGTTTTATTTGAAAGGGGAACTTGGTTTGCTTGCCTGTCCAGAAAACAAACCCACCAGTACCAAAACCCGAAATGGGTGAAACAATAATTCATCAGATGTGATGTTGTTGGTGTTCCTTGGTTTGAACTTATGTTTGTTGGGTTTGGGAGCAACATGAGATGGAGTGCTGTCTCTGAAGAGCTGTCAGGGGTTGAAAAATAAAATACCTGTAAAAAGAAGCTCATTTGGAGAGATGAAGCGCGGAAGGATCAGGATGTGCTGAAACATTTCCTGTAAGATTTGTACCTCTGATGAGAGCTAAAAAGATAAAACATCCTGGTAACTCTAAAACATATTCTTGCTAAGTCTACAATTACTTTCTTGGCAGCCCTGATGGAGGCATTTTCCTTGGCACAGAGAAAATGGGCGGGTTTGGGGATGCACAGGACAGGGGGATTTGTCGGAGCTGAGACATAGATACTGGTACAAAAGGGCAAGTCATGGAGCATCCAGGGAAGCATCTCTGAGAGAAGCTCTGTCTCTGGCCACCTGTGGAAGGGCTCACAGCTATCAGCAGTAATGGGCTTCCCTCAGAAGTCATCATCTTAAAGTCATCTTACAAAGAACTGTGCTCTTCTACAAAAGAGGACTTTCTTTATAGGATGGGTGTCTTATTCAGGGTGTGAGATGAATGGCAAGTTTTCAGTACTGCTTCTGGCAGACTGCATTATGCTTACTGTGCTCTAAAATATTGCCATTTGAGATTTTAAAATGAATGTTGTTGTGTGTGTTGAGGATGTTTTTAATTGCTGTGGTTTGCTTACAGTCTCTTCACGACTTCAGAAGGTATTCTCCAAGTCCTTACTGAGAAAAATCATTCAATTACTTTCCTAGTGAGTGCCATGGTTTAGGGGACGGTGAGTAGTTGAGATTTCAGTGTTTTCAGCAATGGGGAAGACCCATGTGACATTTTGCAATGTGGGTTTAAAATCTCTAACTTGCCAGCTGTTTACTTTTTTTTTTTTCCTTCCCCAGAACTTTTAAAACCCTTTTCTAATTTTTCTCTGAACCAAAGTGATGTTTAAAGAACGAAGTCCATTAAAGGTGTTGGCACAACAAAGAAAAAGAATTTGAAAGATGTGAGTCAGCTTGGGAGGTCCGAAATGGGAGGTAGATAGGGCTTTCCTTTCTCAGGGGAAGGTGGTCATTCTGAGTAAGAAGGTAAGGTGTTCTCAAGTGATAGGTAGGAAAATTCTTCTAAAGGCTTAAAAAAGTACAGCACCTCTGCATTTCTCAGTCAAGGGTGGAGAAATGGTTTATTACAGCATAGCAGTATAGCTAGTTAATAAACTTTGTGTAATTTTCCTTGCTATATTTGGATACTAATGAGAATGTTTACAGTCCTTGAATTCTTAACTGTTTTATTTCCATCTTACAGTTTCTCTTCCCTTTTCTTTGCTGCTGCTTTTTGAAGATTATGTTTTCAACTCCTTTAGAGGTTTCAGCTACAGAGGAGTCTTCCCATGCACCAACCGAATGCCTTGTGGGGGCTAGGGGCTGAGAGTTACATGGAGCAGGGGAGCAAAAACCTCTCAGTGCCAGTGTCAGCCAGAGCTGGTCCTCCCATGCCCCTGCCAGACCTGCCAGATGGGTCTGCTGGGGATGGAGCAGGGATTCTTAGGAGCAGAAGAAGCCATGGAAATGTGTGTGGGTTCAGATCTGAGATCAGGGTTGTACTGAGGTATGGCCATTTGTGAGTAGTTTGCTATTTGTTTTTGAAATACCAGTGTTGTAGGTTGTTGTTCTTTGGGTTTTTTTTTTGCCTGAGGTTCACTCACATGCAGTAAACCTGCTTAAATCTGAGCTTACTGTAGTTACTTTGATTAAGGTGGGTGTAAGCGATAGTAGATTTTGTCCATAATGCACATGCTGTCTCACTTTGTAATAGACTTAGCAAATCATAATGAAAACACCTTAAGAATGGATGCTGTTGATGCAGGTTTGAACACAGCATATGTCCATATGGGATGTGAGGTGTTTCTAACTGGTGATACAAAAATAATTGAAGTAAATATTTCTGGGACTTCCATTTTATCTATTGAATTGATTGAATCATATCAACCCTTGTCATCGGACAGGCTGCTAAAACAAGATTCTGCTCAAAATGATAGAAGTGTACAATGCATTTCATTCCTGCTG
This sequence comes from Calypte anna, assembly GCF_003957555.1. NCBI lineage: Eukaryota > Metazoa > Chordata > Aves > Apodiformes > Trochilidae > Calypte > Calypte anna. The sequence continues at coordinate 39,764,070 of NC_044245.1, forward strand.
AGCTCTGTTGTGTAGCTAGGCTGAGGAGATTGGGATCTTGCTTCAGTTGTTCAAGGACAGTCCTTTGGAAAGGATTTGCAGAATTTGTATTTGTGCCCATAGATTCCCCGCTCCCCCCCTACAAGTATGGTAAGATTTCTGTTGCAACCCTGATGCTCTGTGTTGGGAAAAGTTGATTTCTGTCTTTATTTTTGGGCTTATTCCCTCTTTTTTCAGACCCCAGTGGCTGCGTCGTGCTTGTGGTGAATTCCCTCTGCTGCTGCCACAGACTGTACATCCCCTCCTCTGCAGCCTGTTCTGTAGGATTGCTTCTCTGCTCTGCCAGCATCTGACCCATTGCAGCTGGCAGGGAATAGAAGAAATCATATGTATATTGAGACCCAAACTCTGCTGCACTTGTGAAAACCTGTGGCATTTTACAGTTAGCTCGGAAAGATTGAAGAAATCTTTTTAAGATTTAAGGGATCTGCTCCGCTGAAAGTCGTTCTGTAAATGTTAGACAAGGCTGTTGTTTTTTCACTCGTACATTTGATTTTAAAGCTGTACCTGCCTGCAGCTGATGAGACTGTTTTGTAACGTTGAAATAGAGGGACAGGTTCAGAGTATGAGATGCTCTGTGCTGTCGGTGGAGTCTGATACTTAAACTGCCTCAGCCAGGTGCACTAACAGTGTCTGTGCTGTGGGACAGGCGTGCTCGTTGGGCTTCTGTTTTTTGGCAACATTCAAACCAGTGTTGACCATCCTCCTCCAAGGCCTGGTCTCTTTTGGGAAGGGACCAGTCCCATCTGCTAGCAGGGCTGGGCTGCAGAGGTGCCCATCGTGATGCCCTGTAGCACAGTGAGTCCCAAGCAGCAAAAGAGAGGCTGTTCTTCCCAGGCCAAGAAAACTGGGTTTGAGTTTGACACGTCTTTCGCACCATCCAGTATGGAGCAGTCACAAGGCTGAGAAATGTTAAGGGATTGTGCTCGCACCCCTTGGTCTCCAGAAGTGGGGTGAAGCTCTGGGATCTGGCCAGTGATGAGAGCTGACAGCCCTGCTGTTTGTGACTGTCAAAGCCAGCTTACGTAGGGATGTGTGTTGCTCTTAAGGGCAGGCCCATATGACCTTGTTTCATATTTAATGCAGAGCCATAAAAAATAATGTTCAGCCTATAGACAGGATACTGTGCTGACCCACTGCAGCCATGCTCATTTGAGTAGGTAGCATCTTTGACTCATACCCATCTCTGCAAGTGTGGAGGGTACTTCATATAGCCACCCCGCAAATACCTGAAGAACTTGAATAGCTGTATAATTCTTCTTTAAAAAGTTGCGGTGATAGACCTGAGCAGATGGAAGTTGCATTCAAAGAGCTCTGCCTTGAGCCATTTACTTTTCTTCCTGTTTTTTGTGTGTTGAGATCCTACTGAGATGAGAAATTATAAATGAGTAAGTGAAGCAGAAGATATGATGAGATGTATTACACACACCTCTGGTATGCCATTAGGCATTTTTACCTGCTTCTGTATTTTGAATTTTTCAGAAAGAAGACTTTTGTGTATTTTTTTTTCCAGAATGAATGGTTTGCAGTACATTAATTTTTGCCATTTCTGAATGTAGAAGACGAGTTGGAAATATCTACATTCCATGGGAATAATTTATATTCCCAATTTGCTGTTTTGAACAAGGATGTTAAAACTGTTAATTACTGTGAATTTTATGTTATTGACAACAGTTGTAGCCGCAAGCCACGTAGACTCCAGAGGATAATATTGTTCTGTGCAGTCTGAGGAAACTTCTGGAAGGAAGGAAGGAATGTGCCAAAACTCTAACTTCAGAGCACTGGTGTTACATCTAGATATTTTTTCGTGTTATTGGAGAGGAGTGGTGTTTTCTCTTCAGGGCCAAAGGATGAACAGCTTTATTTACATTTCTTTTGGTACATCCTGAACAGAAAAAAAGGATAGCTCAAAGGCTATGATGCTGTAGTACAGCATCTTCATATTTTTAATTCTCTGCTTCCTATATGCAAGGGATTTCCTACCAGGAATAGAGACATCTGCAATAACAACTCCTATTTATGTTAATCTTTTGCAATCAGTATGCAGTCTGAAATAATTACAATGGATGCACCCGCTGCTCCAAACACTCACAACTTGCATTTATTTCAGGCTTCTTTGCCTCAGAAGTCTGAGAACATAATCCCTCATCCTGCTCTGCTTCATCTGCTTTGCATGAATTTATCCAACAGTACCTTTTGTAAGCTTCATTAACAATAGTTGTGCCATAATAAATTACATAAATTGAGAATTTTTAAATTAAATACGTTAGCAAAAATTATAAGTCAAAGCATAATAAATTTAATTAGGTAACATTTTCCTGTAATAAATTTGCACATGATGTGTCTAATGAAGTAGGCTGGCATAAATTTTTTATCTTAAGTTTTTTAGCCTTCATAGCTTTACTAATTTAATCTGCAAAAAGATTTTTTTTTAAATAGATTTTTAAAAATCATGTGTCAAACATACCTTGTTATGCAGAGGATTATGCAAATTTAGCAGAAAAACAGTAGTTACTGGCAAAGACATGACTGTGATTATTTTGGGCCTTACAAAGACAAATCTTCCAGTCTTTCCTCCTGATTCTTTTAGAGCTGCTTGCCCAAGTCAGGGACATTTCTTCCATCTTGTCAGTAGGTCTCCAGCTCCATTTATTTCTTTGGCCTTGGGAAGAACTGGGAGAAATTTTTGGTTGAATTGGCCAATGATTATGGTATGAAGAGCACATTCAGAGCTGAGTCTTCCTGCTAGTGCTGTGTGCATTTAGCTGGGCTTCTTGCCCAGGCATATGGGAACAAAAAGGAAGATCCAGCCTTGTCCCACTTGCATGATGCCACGGAGCAAGTCCACAGGTGTCCTTAGGAGGCACCTATACCTGCCTTTGCTTTTCTCTTTTCTAAACTTGCATTCAGAAATACTAACGGGATTGCTAATCAGTCCCCTTTCTCATGGCCTCTTAGATGGCTCAGCCAGGATGCTTTCACTTGTGCAATGTTGCCATCTAAGCAGTTTGGTCCAAAAAGGGGAACTTTGGTTTTCCTTTGTTTCCGGGCTATCGACACCTTCATGACAGTAAATGGTACTCTAATTATGAGACCATGGAGGGATTGAACAAAAAGCAGTGGAAAAGGATGCAGAAAGGGAATCCTTAAAAATATTGTTATTTGTGTTTTTCCCAGACATCTCTGTGGAGTCACAGAGATGGGTGCAAAGGGAGTATGCTGGTAGATTACATTCACTGTTTTGCTTTGGTGATGCACAGAGTCAGAATAATGTTTTGTAATTGTCTTTCACAAGTGCAAATGGCTGTGTATTGAAGACTATGAAAAATAATTACCAGTGCTTACTGTCTTTGCAAAGCACCCTTTTCTTTTGATATTTTAATTGAGGACTGATTTAAGGAGGGAAGATTGATGTCAGCAACATCAGTTTACAGTTTGGGGTAAGTTTCTGGGTTTTGAGGTTTGCTCCTATTATTTGGTGCACTATCAAATTCTGAAACCAGGAAATAAGATTTCTGGATATTCTGTGAAAAAACATAGCAGCAGGTAATTTGATTTGTGTGTACATACAGTTGGGGTTGGGGGATGAGAAAAAGATATTTGATGAGGGAGGCAAAGGAAAGACGGTGGTGCTGGATTAAGTTTTGACAATACTGCCTCTGGTGGCATTGACAGTGTTGGGGCTCCATTCCCTTCTAGTCAGTTGTCTTAGGTCATTGCAGGGGTAGCTCAGTATTACAATGAAACAAAAAAATAGGGCTTGTTGCATCTTAATACTGGCTCTGCCAATAATTCTCATGCTTTCTTCAAGTTATATGTAATATTTAACCAAATGAGGTCTTTCGAGAAGATGAACTGCCAACTTCTCTGAGGTGTTGTGTAACCCCTAAAATTCACCAGAAAGGTCACAGGCATTGCACACACCACCTGTGTGAGGAGGTGGATTTCTTGCTATTCTCTGACTCACTGACTAAAGTTAATTGTCCAGCAGAAGGCACCATAAAGCATTTAAATATATCTAGATACGCTATCTCTCTCTGTCCCTACCTTGTTACACTGAAAGAGAAGGAGCTGTCATTCTAGAGAAGGCCATAAAGTTTATATGGCAAAAGCACATCTGTATTACAGAAAATGCCCCACTTTAATTTTTAGGGTTCTACCTGAAAAACTGCCCGACAGCACTGCTATACTTGTAGAGAATTACACAGAAATCATTGATGTAGTCCTTAACAAAATTCAAGGTAACTTGGAGCATGCATGGTAGCCTGGTGGTAAAGAGAGACACACAGGTCTAGAGGGCAAAATCAAGGTAAAAAGGAAGAGTTAATGGGGACACAAGAGTAGGTGGGAAAGCAATCAAGAAAAAGTAGGAATTAGAAGGAGCTTGCTAGTAGTCACTTGCTAGGATGAGAACATAGTACATTTAAGAAGAGCCTCAAACAGACCTTCCACAGAGGTTTGGGATTCTCTCATGTGAAGGACCTTGGAATGAGTGGGAAGAAACTTTCCCTCTTACAGTGATTCAAATTAGATGGCTGAGGCAGAGAAATTTGTTAATTTTATCTGGAAAAGAAGATATTAGAAATTAAGGTCTTGATGACAGGAGTGTGTCAAATTAATGCATTATGTATTTTTGGAATTATTAAATGTGTCATAAGCCAATTTTGTTCCAGGGGAAATGTGACATCTCCCTTTTGAGTGAGGTTTCCAAAGGGCTGAAAAACAAGGAAAATGCAAAGCAAAAAGAAAAGTTGTCAAATGGAGAAGAAAGACATTTGCTGTGCTATTTAAACTATGGAAGCTGGTGTGGTGTATCCTACCTCTGAATCCGATAGCTCTGTGTTTAGGCAGCTAGATGTGTTTTCCATTTTCAGTCCATTTCAGAGCAATAGATTTTACCTTGACCTGTAAAGCTGGTCATATCCTTTTACAGGGCAGTGACTTCCCAGAGAGCAGAAACATAAATCTACACAGTTAGCCATGAGGTACATGCTGTGCCTCTGTTTTTTAAGTAGTTAGAATGTGTGGAAGAGGATTTTTCCTCAGCTGCTGAAAGTATTTGAGCTGCAGTCTTAGGTTCTGAATTCTTGTTTCTTCTGCTTCCAGGATCTCAATAGTTTTGAATGGAAATGTAGAGTTAATATCTACAACCTGAAATGGTCTTTCTTTTCAGAAAAATACTTGTTTGGGCATTTCTGTTGGAGAAGAGGAGCTATCCCTTTCAAGACATTTGGTATAGGTATGGAAATGTTCAAAGAGCAGATGATTAATTGTTATTATTCACTGCTGCTGCTTTGCTTCTAGTACAGTGAACATATTTTTAGAGTAGAATAAAATCCAAGTCTCTCCAGGGGCTGTTGGTATTTTACTAATGCTAAATTAAAGCGTGCCATGTGCTGTGCACTCGGGGTGGTCAGTAGTGGCTTGACAGAATTTAATTGTGTGTGTGGCAGGGGTGCTTTGGGTCACTGCGTGGTAGGTGTGATAGAGCCTCAATCTGGTGTGCAAGCAATCTTTCACAGACCCTCGTGCTTCCATCAGCAGGAAGGAGACATCCCCAAGCTGCTTTCCATCCTGCCTGTAGGTGAGGCAGTCCAGCTCCTGGAGTGGGTATCCTGCACAGCCAGTTTTTGTTCCTTCTGCTTATCACCAGTCTATTTCCTTTTTTTTCTTCCCAAGCTGTAAGTACATAAAAGGAGAAATAAGTTAACCAAAAGCCATGAAACAGAGATGGAAATTGAGTTACTCTTGTGAAACCGTGTTTTTAGTCAGTGTTAAACTGTGACGGTGAAGAAACAGGTCCAGATTGGAGGAGAAAGGAAGTAGTCTTTACAGCCCTCAAAGTTATCTTCTTGTTAAGCTGTTGAAGCATAGGTTTGAGGGTAGCAATACAAAAGTTTAGTTGTATTCCCTGTTTGGGAAATGCTGGGAGTCCGTAAATGCCGTATCATCCTGTACTGTTTTGAGCACTCATCCACTTAATATATCTTTGCTATTATTTTTCTTTATGAGGTTCTTACCTGCAGGGTAGCCTGGTGGGGTAGTTTCCTGAAGAGCTGAGCTGAAGGCCCTTGTCCCACCTTCTCCTTCTTCCCGCTCTCTTTCCCCTCTCTCACTGAGGGCCAAGCTAGTTCAGGCAACTGTGCACTGGCTGTGGATAGGGTTCCCAGCAGAGAGGGAACCATCATCTCTAGTGTGCAGTAACTAAAGGGGTAATTCACAGGATGCAGTGCTCAGTGAGGTATAGGTGCAAGTGTAGGTTTGGGGGTGACATCCCCCTGGTGTGGACTGCACCAGCAGTGGTCCTCAGTGAAGGGCTTGCTGCTGCAGGGCAGGGAAGGAGCAGGAGCTGTGGTCACGGCTGGGCGCAGGTGCTGCAGCTGGTTGGGTGGTGGCAAGGCAGAAGAGACTGGAAGGAGAGTGAAACATCAAAAAAGACACCAGGCTAGTGTGATGTTAGGGAGTTACTATGTGGAATGGTGGCATTTTGTTAATTTATTTAGTAATTTGTGGTGGCAGTAGCTGAATATCGAACAGTTTAAATCTCATCAACTGGCATGTCATGCTTTGGTGAAGAGAGAGTGGGTGAGTGAAATAGCAGGGGTAAATTGTGAATAGGAGTGAAACCAATCTGTGCTGCTTTCTCTGAACCTGCCCACCACTTTTTTGGTGTAATATTAAGCAGCTGGGGCTGTGCTATGTCAGCTTATCATTACTAATCAGGCTGTAGATCTTCAGGGACATGTTTTGCTTTCAGTTGCTTTGGTAGAAATCTAAACTGATTACCTAGATTATTTGCATTTAGACTGGCAAAGATGCAAACAGAATTTGAGCCGTTTTTGTCAGTGTGGTTGGTGGGCAGTTCTCTCATTTTATGGGAGACTTTTATCTTTGTTTAGTCAAAGGAGGAACTGCTTGAATGCAAAATGAGAGACCCTTTGCACAATTGTCTTTTCTTACCTGCTATGAGAAAGACTGTATTCTCAGTAGGAGTAAAACTAATTGAGTTCACTATAAATTAATTTAAATTGCATCTACACTAGGTAATTTTAAAATTACATCTTCCTAATACATAATATTTATGCCAAAACTATAAAAGAATAGGACAAAAGAGTCGACCAAGTTAGTTACATTGGTGTATGTTGCTGTAATTTAATTCGTTCAGTTGTTTCCAGCATTTTCAGGGAGATTTTCCTACCTTGAAATCCATGGACTTTTTTGCCTAGGTGGCCAACTGGATTATTAGCTAGGTTAGGTAGGTACGTTTATGAGTTTCTGTCCTAGACTGCATTCTCCAGAGGTGTAATTTAGAAATTGGTGTTTCATTCAATAATGTGTTCACCTTGGTCTGAATCTGTGATTCTGCCTGTTGCTCAGCCTGCAGACTGATGACTCATTCCTTTGCTTCGCAGGTTAGCTGCATGTGATCATATCCCATTCTTAAATGAGTTTTGGGAGTAAGCTAACAAGAAATGTTTACAGCATTCAGTATAAATTGTGTAAATTGCAATTCTCCAGTGAAATATATTTTAGGAAAAAAAAAAAAAGAAGGTTACTGTAACAGAACTGGGTTTTTTTTACCCATTTATCTGACACTGTATTCAAAGAATGCAAGAAGGTGCTCTCTTCCCCTTCCTAGCATTTATGAGAAAAGTCAAGATGTGCAGAAACCAATTCCCATGAAGGAACAGGGTGAACTGAAACTACCAGAGACGTTCATCTCACATCCTGGAGAAATCCATGTAAAAAAAAGAAATTCTAATGGGAGTGTCCACTGTATTAACAAGAGTTTTTTGTAGAAGAGCAGTTTCCTGCATGCTGTGTCCCCACATGACTTAGCAGCATCACATAGGTGTGAGCGCCTGTCTTTGCGGAGCAAGATAGAAGATAAGATGGATATGATAAGATGGGTGGTGGAGGGAGACAGGATGACCAACTCTTTATTCTTGGAAGTGCAACCTCAGCATGGAAGACAGCATAAAGTATGTCCCTCATAGTATCCTTACATTGCATCATTACTGAGGATTAAGCCATTTTCCCTCTAAATCCTGCACTCGTCAGGAAGCTCTGCAGGAAAGGGTAGTGGGTGCCTCCAGATTTAAACATACACAGAAATCAGCACTTAAAATTAATAGAATTAACATGAGTTACTTCTTTACTACCCACCAGTTTCTTCTGTGACAAGGGTTTCAGATACTACACGTTGACTTTTCTCCTTGTGCCATGTGGTCCTAACACATGGTGGAGGAAGGACATTCAGACTTGAATTATTTCATTTCCCAGAATCTGTCAGTTTTCCAATGTCTATTTTTTTTTCTGGTATCTCTCCTGATATTTTTATTTAATCTTTAAAAAATACAACATTGATTGTAGATTGTTACCTTAAAATTGTTTGTTCCTGTTCACTACTAAAATATATATTAGTAAACTGCAACTGGAAGGTTCACCAAGATGTAAATTTGCCTTTTTTGGGGGGAGGGGTGTGATAGGCAATTTGCTTATATTAATCTTCCTGCTTTGCTAGCTCTGTGAAGATCACAAGGTTTAATTTCTCTAGGTAATTTTAACTTGTTCATTTCTCAAGTAAGGGAAAAATTGCATTAAAGACTTGTGGAATTTGAACACTACCCTTATGCTCAGGGTAAATAAAAAATCTCTTGCCTTTTCTGGAATTTTGAACTAACTTGGATTATTGTCATGTGCAGGGTGCAACAACCAGATGATACTAGGCAGTATTTATGTTGTTGTCTGCTTATAAGTGATGCCCTTATGGTAGTTAAAAGCAGCATAAAGCATTTACATAGGGCATGCTCCACCAGTCTTCCAAAAGCTATATTCATATCTCTTCCCTCCTATCCACCTAGGGGACCTTTCTTCACCTAGCAAACACTTCTTGTGGCTACTTGGAGGGTCTGCATGACCATAGTCCTCAAACACTTCCTTCTACCTTGCTGCCAGGCTATGGCTGCACAAGTTCAAAACTGGGTGGTGAGGGTCTGCTTAGACCTTTTCTAAGGTCAGGTTATTAGATTCCTTCAGAGCCCAAGGTAAAAAACAGCCATCTGTCCAGCAGCGTGGTCAAGTATCACTTATGAACACTTTCCTTTTCTGTTTTATTTAATAATCTGGCTGCTGCTGAGCTTTTGCAACTGTGAAGTCAGTTGGATTCTTGTGTACCAGATTCTGCAGAAAATTTTTTGGCCAGTGGTGACTGATATGAAGGAGGACCACGGACTAATTCTGTTTAACAGCTTGTGCAAAATACATGTAGGAGTGTAGGGAGGAAGCTGTCACTACTGAATTGCAGAAGAAGTAAACGTAAGAAGAATATTTAGAATGCAGGGAGGAAGGAGAAAATGGGTTGCACAGATTGAACACGAAGCATTGAGTCCCCATTCAAAAAAGGGAAGCTATCTATTTGCTGTTTGTGAAACGTAGATAGTTTTTCTGGAGTGTATTTTGTTGTAGTGTGCTACTGAGTAACAAGCCTTTAAGTTTTTGGTGCATATCATAGCTTAACCACATGCCATTACAGCTTGGTGACTACAGCTAGTGAACTTTAGTACCACCAGGGATGATTATCCTCATGGGAAATACACAGAAAGGTTGGTGGATTGTATTCTGCTTTGGAGAGAGCTAAAATTTTTGTTACAAGCAACTTGTAAAAAAGGAAAGAACATTTAATTGATAGCGTTATATGAGCATAAACTTATTGTGTCATTTTATATAAAGAAGACTGAAAAAGAGCTCAGTAGTTTACAAGCAATTACTAAAGCAAGGCTTTGAAAAAAAAAGATGGATTTCTTCCACCTGCTATGGAGTTACTTACTTAAATGACTGTGGTTCCATAAAGGAAAATATTTTTGCACTTCATTTCTTCTCTTTGCTATAATCTTGAGCCTTGCTTAATCTATGGAGAAAGGCATGAATATGCCATATTAATTAGTATTTTTATGAAGTATCTGTACACTTGTATTTCTTTCTCATGGACCTGTGAATTAAAGAAAGCTACTTGAAAAAATTGTTCCAGATAAGATTAAGAGATCAAACTAACACATTAATGGCTCCTTTACATAGGTACTTTACTTGTATTTTTTCCTTGTACATAGTTATATTCCCTGTTTTTGTAGCTTTCTGATACTAGGTCCTCTGGTGTTCTTTAGGTAATTAATTTTTCTGTATGCCATTTTTTTCTTGTCTCAAGTTAAATGACATGAAGATACCACAAGTTAAATAAACAGAGAAATAGGTTAACATGTGGAAACACAGAAAACTTGTCTAGGAAATAACTTTTTAGTTGGGTTTAATCCAAATGGTCGAATTAATAGGGCTAGCCAGAAAAGAATGGATGTTTTTGGAAACATCTCTTGGCAAAGAGTCAAAGATGAGAAAGTTTCATCAGGGGGAAATAATACAGTGACTTTTGAAGCAGTCTGACCTTACAACTGGAGAGAACTAAAGAAAAAAAATGAAAAAAATAAAAATTGCTTCCTTGCCATCAACCCTTTTCCACCATGAGAAGTGCTGTAAGCAGCAGGGAGTAAGCAGTGATTGCCAGTGCTCAGAGCCAGGAGCTGTGGGCAAGGATGTGGTGGGCTGCCTTTCTTAGGCTTGGTGCCAAAGGAGCTTCTCTTCAGGGTAAAAAAAGAAGTAGAAATTAAACTTGTTGCATAGAAATTTAAACCCAAATTGTTCGGGGCATTTAAAAGGAATTTTTCTGCTATGAGTGCTCTCAGTCCTTACATTTTAAAGGTATTCTTGTTACTGTGAACTTGAAAATTGAGATGGTGCTTTTTTTTTTCAAGGCACCAACTAAATGATCCTGTGATGTAGTAGTACCTTTGCTTACATGTGGAGCTTGTCTCCAGGGCTGACTCCCTCTGTGGCTTTGGAAAAAAGCTGGTCAGCAGCAGTGCTCCCTTTCTCACCTGCAGATTATTTGAACTGTAAATACGTGAAGCAGAGATGGTGTGCCTTGCTTCTTTAAAGACTTGGAGCACTTCAATGTTCCTTCAGAGTCTGGCCTCCTGAGACCCCTGGGATTGCTAGGTTAAGCAAATATCCTGGTAGAAACTTTGACTAATACCAGGAGATTAAAAGAGTTGTGGTGGTTCTGCTGGGAGATGGCAAGAGAAAGCCACAGAGAATCCCTGAGTGAATGTAACCACATGTTAAGCAGACCCAGAACTCTCAGTTTGGCAATTTGGCAAGCAAGATAAAAGCTTTTTTTTTTTCTATAAAGGCTACAAAACCTAACAGGAGGCTTCAGGGAAAACCTTGATGGCTTGTTTCTGAGGAGATTTTCTTTTCCCTTAGCATGTATCATATCCCTGTGGAGGGGTGTAAATTGTCCTCATATTTTCTAAGACAGGCTTGGAAATGAAGGATGTGAAAAATGTATTTCCTTTTACTACCCATTGGAGTGATTTCTTAAAATCCATAATGGAAGGTGAAAGCTTGGAAAGTTTGTTTTACCATGGCTTGATTCAGCTCCTCTTTAAATCATTGGGACAGTTCACCAGATGCTTACATAGGAACAAAGAGTAGTGGTTTTATTTTGTTCTGTTTTTAAACCTCCTGGCTACACGTTACAGGATTTTGTTCTGTAATTTGAGTGCAGAAAACAGAAAGAAAACTTGCCCTTGTTTTCTGGTCATCTTGAATGTCATTTTGATGCCCAGAAACATTTTAAAAAAGCTTAAAACTTATTTTTTTCCCCTCTTCTTTTTCACTGCAGTGTTCTTAAAACAGCTTGTATGAAAGTAGGCACCCAGCTTAGTGTTTGATATATTGAAATCAGTTGGTCACTTAATTGGCTGATTAGGAATTAAAAATTTATTTACCAAAACTTTGGCCATGTGTGACTTGCTGCCATTTAAAAATCTTTCAAGAGTTTCCAACTAAGTTTATGCATGTTTATTGCAACTATTATCATGCTGTCAATTCAGTAATTCCATTTGTCAACTACAGTTCAGTTACATAAAAGTATTTACAGCTTCGCTTCTTTGCTTTTAGGTGTTAATATGAGCTAAAAATTTGATTTAGAATATGATGTCACAGAACAATGAAATAATTGTGTATCTTGAATGTTTTTTGTTAATATGACCACTTCTTGGCAAGCACTGTTGTTGCTGAGGCCTCTGTCCCATCATCTAGGTTATTAATTAAGATGTTAAATAATATTGGCCCCAGTTCCAACCCCTGGGGTGCTCCACTAGTCACTGGCCTCCAGCTGGACTTTGTGCTGCTGTCCACAGCTTTTAGAACTGAGCTGTTCAGCCTGTTTACTGTCCACCTCATCACTTATTTATTTAGTCTGTACTTCATCAGTCTGTCAGTGAGGATGTTAGGGGAAACAGCATCAATATTTTTGCTAAAGTCAAAATAAATAACATCCACTTCTCTCTCATTTCAATGAGATGAGCCAGATGTCTCATTGCAAAAAGCTATCAGGTTGGTCAGATGTGATTTCTGCCTTCATAAATCCATGCTAACTACTCTCAATCACTTCATTTTACTCCATATGTTAGGGAAATTGTTCACAGATTTATTTGCTCATCACCTCCACAGGGTTGGAGGTTGACCTGGCAGTAGTTTCAGAGGCTTTCCTGCACTCCTCAAGAACATCCTCTGAACCCCATGACCTTTCCAAGATAGTTAAGGGCAACCTTCCCTAAACATCAGCCAGCTTTCCCAGCACCTTTGGGTGCCTCTCCTCGGGAGTCCAGTTTGTCCAGTTTGGTTAAATGCCACTTAGCTGGATCCTCCTCTGATGACAGAAGGTCAGCATTGCTCCAGACTTTCTCACTGTCTGCAGTGGCCTGAGATTTCTGAGAACTGAATATTTAAGAAGAAATATCTTTCAAGCTAATGCCTTTTTTTCAAGTAGAAGTCTGTCCCTCTAATTATCAGATATATGCTCAATGTGCTTTAAATGCAAACCAGTTATTTGCAGAATGTGTGAATCAAATAAATGTAAAGGCAGTTGATAGACCTCTATTTAAAGCTAAACTATTAATGTCTTTCCCTGATTAAACTGAAAAAGAGAAATTCTAGTGAAAAAAGGAATATGAGTCTACCAAAAATGTGGGAGTTTTTTCTGTGTGCCTCTTTTCTCTGTTGGCCTGGCTGAGTGCTGGCTCCACTGAAATGTGTAAGAGTGATTGCAAGCAGTGTAAGGATTTCAGAGATGGTTTTCAGGTGTCAGAAAAAGGTGGATCTGCCTGCAGTCACGTTCATGTTGCCATCAAGAGCTGTCATCTGTGTCTGAGCAAGGTTGTTTTAAGCTTGCATGGGTGTAAGCATCCCAGTCTACAAGCTTTTCTGTGCAGCTGTCAAACAGGGAAAAGGAAGAAAGAAAAGAAAAGAAAAAAGTGAAGATGCTGTTTCCAGCTCGGCAGGAACCTGACAGCTCCTGAGCACAACAGAAGCAGGGTGCTGGGAGATGCTGCCCCACAGGGCGAGGGTGAGGCAGGAGGCAGGAGTCTGGCACCTGTCTGCTTCTGAGCTCCAAGCCCAACAGCAGCTTGAGAATTCCACCGTTCATGAGGTTCCAAGCACAGATCATCCCTTTCCTGCTGAGCATTTGCCACCAATGGGGAGGGTAGGTTAGTCAGCCAAAGAGAAATTGGGCATCCTCATTGAGTGGTGTCAGAGATGAGGAGCCACTCATCTTTGGCAGCGTTTTATCTTCTTTTCCAGCATGGTTCCACCAGTTTTAAGTTAATAAAAACATCTAGAAAGCCTTTCAGTTTCTTAAGGTTCCTTAAACAGCCAGCAACTCTTCTGGGAGTTGCATTACTGTGAGAACTTGACCTCAGACATTACATGAATTTCTGCCAGGGTCATTCCTTATCCTGTACACAAGTGAGTGTGGCTCTGGGTGAAACTGTGGCACTGCCTCAGAACTACTGGAAGACTCTGTGGATGTTGCAGGAATTATTCCCAAGAGGAGCTGTGTAGTCTTTTGGGCTGCTTTCTGCTCTCAGTGTTACACAAAAAGGGGCTCTGATTTTCCTCAGCATATGCTGCTAATGCATCTTGTTAAATTAGGGTTGCCATGTATGTATCTTGTTCATGGTAGACCATTCATAACATAGCCCGTACTGGGTGTCTTGTCTCACAGACACATCATATAATCTTGCCACAACCACCTGAGCTTCTGTTTCAGGGCATTACTTAGATCCTGAGGTCGAGGACAGCAAAACAGCAGCATCCAGTGGGGCCACTTTGCCTGTTTGGAAGGGGCTCTGACCGTTTGTGCATTGATGAAGTTCCTTCTCTTTGATTTGAAGAGAGATGACTGAAAGATCCAGTTGAAAGACATGCTGAAGAAAAAAACAAATGCCATCTTTTTGGCAAGACAGAAAAATGCCAGTGTTATTTAAATTTTACATTTTGATTGAAATGTTTCATATTGTGTGTTGGACACAAATTGTTTTCTCTCTCAGAAGTTTTTAAAAAGTCATTTTATAACTATGACTTTCATTAAAATTCAGTAAAAAAACATGTATATTACAGTAACACTAAAAAAATCAATTAAAGTGTCAAAACCAGCTTTGATACAAACGCTATGAAATGTAGCAGAAATAAGAAATTACTTAGCTGATAGAATGCCACTGTAAAGGGAAAGATATTAAATTATTGGGGGTTTTTCTTTTTCTCTTCATGCACCATCAAGCTTCAAGTCATCCACATTTTAGTGAGTAAAAGTAGACTACAGAACTTTGCCTGGGGAATACTGTAATAACTTTAAATGAAATAATTGATAATGTGTTATAAACAGGCTATTTTTTCTCTCATATTACTGTTACCTTTGATTCTAAGGGAAGGATAGTATTTCTATTGTTATAGATAAATGATTGCTACATTAAAGCAGCTGTTAAAATCACTGACAGAACTAGCCACTCATTCTTAACAAAGTTATCGGTGCACCTGTAACAGTAACTCAATATGAAATTACATTTTTTTCTGGGTGTTATTTGGTGCAGTGTGTGTGGTGGTTGTGCTCACGGTTGTTTTCTGGTGAGTTTTTTTGTGTGTGTATGGTTGGACTCAGTGATCTTAGAGGTCATTTCCAACCATGCCTAAGTCTGGTGGGTTAATATTGTAGATGAAGTTGTAAGGCACCTCCAGGACTGATGGTTGACTTGCCTGCTTCTCCCTGTTTGCAGAGGTGTTCGAATCTTCCAAGGTACTTTCATAGAATTTTAGAGTGGCTCTTTGCAAGATGACTGTTTTGGGTTTTTTGGTGGAAAGAAAAAGGAGAACTTATATAACCTATTAAAAAGGAAAGCGGGTGAAGTGATGCCTCAAAATAGCTTTTCAGGACTTGTTGAGACTCATGTCCTGAGTCTCAGCATGGTTGCCAGCACAGTCTTGTCGCAGCACAGCTTGCCATAGCACTGTCATGCTGTGGTTGCTAGCACGTGCTCTGCATCCTCTGTGGTGGGTGTGAAAGTTAGGAAACTACCTTGATTTCTCTCTTCATACTCAGAGCAGGCATGAGGCTGAGTTCTGTGGCAGCCTGGTTGAGGAGGGCATGGTGTCCACAATGGTGGCAATATAGGGGGGATGATGATCCATGCCATGGCTCTAAGTGTCTCCCTTCATAGAATCTTGGAATGGTTTGGGTTGGAAAAAATCTAGAACCCTCTAGTTCCAGCTTGTCATGGCAGAGATTCTTTCCACTTGGTCAGGTTGCTCAAAGACCCATCAACCCAGCCTTGAACTCTTTCAGGGAGGAGGCATCCACAACTTCTTTGGGCAACCTGTTCCAGTGTTGCACTGTCAGAGTGGAGAATTTTTTTCCTCATATATATAATCTAAATATACTCTCTTTTGGTTTGAAATGGTTCCCCCTTGTGCTGTTGCTACCTACCTGCTCTTGTATAAAGTCACTTTCCAGCCTTCCTTTAGACTCCCTTCAGGTACTAGAAGGCTGCTGTAAGGTTAGTTTTGGGGAGATGCTTTCTGAGCACTGTGAGAGCCCCAGTGATGCAGTAACACATGGCTATTGCCACAGTAACACTGCCTGCTTTCAAATTGAACTCATTGATCATGGGCCAGCTTGAAAATCAGTTGACAGCACTGTGTTTACTAAAGTTTAATACTAAGCTTTTCCTCAGGCTGGCAAAGGTTGCAAGGTCTGAAGTGTAGGTTTGCATCTGGAGATGGGAAAATCTGCCATTTTCAGGAAGCATCATTTTGGGATGATGCCCTGGACCAGTGAATGGCACTGAAAGCCCCTGTGCTGTGGGAGTTTAGTCCATTTTACTGTGCATCTGTTAACTTCACTGCCCAGTAAGGGAGAGCAGGGAAGAACTGCCCTTCTTTGGCTGTCTGAAAGCAAGGTTAAGGCAGTAGTCATCACAGGTGGGAGCTAGAAGGGACTAGCATTGCTGCAGCACTGTGGCACTGTGTCTGTGGCAAGTAAGGGAAGGCAAATGAGCAATGTAATGTTTCCTGTGATGGGAGCATGGGGAAAGAGATTTGGAAATGCTGCTCTCAAGTGATATCCTTTGTTTTATTCTTTGCCAGTCTGCATAGTTTGTACACAGGGGCTCGATAATGTTGCGTAGCACGTTTGGGTTTCTTTAGGAGTCCTAGACTGTTGCCTTATATTCAGATGTGGGATTTGAAAGCATAAAAGAGGTAAAGGTGCCTTTGAAATCCACTGATTCTTAAAAAATGAGAAAAGAGAGGGGCAGTTAGAGGTGCATTTTTCATTACTCTCTCATGGTGAAGATGTGTAAATATGAGATGCGACTATACCACTTTATGGGTTATTGACCGTTCCCAGTGCATCTCTTTCTACCATATTATTCAAAGGGAAGCTGATGCTATTGGTGGTGGGCTGCTTCATGGTTTGTCATGTAGCTCCCAGAAAGGTGGTAAAATTTACAGAAACCTGCCTAATGCTTGGCAATTTCATGGGGCTCCAGATTGGAAGTAGTTCACCCACTGGCTCATGAGCCAATGTGGTCTCTCACGTGAAACTCCTACGTCTGGCTTCCTCTCTTCACGGTGAGAGCACAGGCATGACAGAAGTTTCTGGTTCTGTTTCTTCTTTGCTCTTCCTGCAATTTCACAGGCTTTCCCGACAACCTTGAGTGTTTACCTTGAATGTTCCTGTTGATATCACTGCTATTCTACCCTCTATCTTTTTGTCCTTGAGTTAGTAGTTCTGCCAGTGAGACAAAGAATTTTTTTTTGTAGCTGGGCCATCTCTATATTGAGTCCCTAAATCCTAATATTTGTTTCTGACAGAGTAAAAGAAGAGGAAATGAGCGACTTCAAATTCTTATGGTTCAATTTTTGGGGTTTTTCTTTTTGGGAGGGGGAATGGTCAAGGAAGTAAAAAAACAAAGGCAACAGGTAAAATAAGTATTAATTTCAAAAGAATTCAGTTTTTAAAGTTTTGTTTGCCATTGTATTTCATTGCTTCTCCATTTCTCGTTTTACCTTCTGTAGTGAAATGAGGCAACCAGGTGCCACTAATTGCCAGGGAGTGGCATGAGCTTGTGTTAAGCCCACCTGTGCCTAATTAGGGTGGGCCCCCACTGCACATGAGCAGGACCAGGGGGCCAATAAAAGATAAGGCCTGAGTCACAAACTCAGCTCATGCTGGAATTCACAACCTCGGCATGCTTGGCTTTAACTGCTTCTTTCAGCACTGCACTACCTTCATTGCTCCACTAGAGCTCATCGCCGTCAGGGTGAGGCTTTGAGGAGTCTCGAACCCATGGCCTACAGCATTGCTCGGGTTGTCTGTGTAACAGCGTGTTAGTCCGCTGCGCCACCCAAGCCTCATTAAGTATTAATTGAAATTAATACTTATTTTACCTCCTACAACCCAGACTGTTTTGGGGCAGTGTATGGTCCCAAGTAACATGTGCTGGCAGAGCCACCATCGTTGTTACACTCAATGTGCCTCACCAAGAGTAGCTTCTGCTTCAAGAACCTGGAGGAGAAGGAGGGTATGTGTGTGCAACACACTGGGGACACATTCTCTATGCTTGGGAGTGATTTTTATAAATCTCATTAGAAGCAAGTGGGTTAGTGACCAGACAAGCATCCCAGGTGACATGGCGGGGCTTGGCATACCAATGTAAACTTGAGGCCACTTGGGCTTTTGTAGCAAGTGAAAAATTCAGTTTTATAGCTCTTCTGGAATCAGACTGAAACGAGAGACTGGTAGTAAACAACTTCTGTGCTAATAGCAGGGTGCCTTAGCGCTCAGGTGGTTTGGAACAGAAGCAAGTGCCTTTAAGCATTGTTTTATGGTATTGTGCATTTCAGACTGAAAAATGGTCACAAGCTTTATTACTTTAATATTAACACTTTTTCATTACACTCTCTTTCTCTCTGCCCCCCTCCTGCAAACTGCTGCATTCATCCATTACAAAGGGATGCTTTCTTTTTTCCCCTTGCCTGCCGTTTTTCACTGTGTGAGGAGGGAGAAGCAGGTGGGTGGCAGGAGGGACAGTTGAGGACATAATGGCACCGTGTCTGCTGCCAAGCAAAGCCAAAGCCCAGGCTGCGGCCAGATAACCTGTTGAGGTAACTCGCGAATCCCTCGATGATGAAAGCATCCCTCCTGCCGTGCCTGCCACTTCCTAGTGACCTGTGAGGAGACTGCCCCTCTTGTGAGAGCTTCTCACATTAGGTTTTTCCATCCTCCCTCCTGCTTACCAATGCCAGAAGCTTTGCAGTGCGGGTGTTTGTATCCATCTCTTCCCAACTCTTGGCATCAGGTAGTTCCACTGCATTTTCCACTGAGAGCTACGTGCCAGGATGTTTTAAAATTGGGAAGCGAGTAGTAGAGATTCACAGGACCAAATTTGCCTTGCTTTCCCCTGCAATTTGAAAAAAAAAAATGGTGCAATTTTATGTTTGTTTGTTTCAAAATCCTATTCTTATGTTCTCTTTCCCATTCTAAATAAGTCAAGTTCATCTCGGTGCCAGTACCAACTGTAACCAGAGTTAAATTACCCCCTCCCTGTTAGCTCTGCTTGGTTTTCAGTTTTCAACAAGCCTCAGTAAAATAAATCATGTCCCACTTGTCTTTAAATTTCATTATCATGACCTAACTTAATTTGCTATAAATTATTTCTACCTGAGCTTCTTCAGCTGTGAACTTGCAGCCTCCATTTTTGTGCTCATTGGACCATTGCCCAGCTAATCAAGTTTTTTTTTTAATTCCCAAGTCCTGCTTTTTTTATCAGCTAGCTCTGCCAAAGTCAACCTGTCAAAGCATAACCTCCGTGGGGGCACTCATAGAGCTGATGTATTCTTGTCTTTAAAATAAGGGTTTTATTGAACTGGGTTTTGGTCTCTTTCTGTTGTGCTCTAGCATTGCTAATAAAGACCTTCTTTCCCTTAGAATAAATGTGACTTTAACTGTTTGTTCTCATCTTGGAGGCAGCCATTGCAACACTTTCTTTTGGCTCTTTGTTTTCTCCTTGGGAAGAATGACTGACTGACTGGAAAATCTCCATTCACTCAGTATCAAGCAGCTGTGACTTGTTTTTGGTTTTTAGCACAGCTTGATTTCATGTCTGATAAAGATCGGTGTTTATTTCCACTAAGAAGTGCCAATCCTTTTTTTTTTTTCCTTTAGAGCTGTTCCTGTTACTCAGTACTTGTTGATAAACAACTTTTATTTCAGCCCCCTGAACACTGGAAGCTTGCCTCTCACCAAGCTGCTGAGTTGCAACCGGGCTAAATATTTTTGCTGAGTATGGGTCAGAGAACCCTTAAAGGAATTCAGCCTCCTACATCAAGTTGTAATAACAAATTACTGTGATCATATGTCCTCAGAACAGAAACTTACATAGCAAGCTTTTTATGACTTCAGAAAAATACTGTGTGGTTTTTAAAAAAGAAGGTAAAAGGATTTTACCTGACTTCCTGGGAAGCCTTGGAGATGCTTTAGAGCAGTAATTTCAAAATGAAAACAAGCTGATTGGTGCTTAGGTGGAACACATGTAATTTGCAAAATCCTTTAATGTCAGCTAAGGGCCTGATGTAACTCACCAGCACATTAAGCTGTAGCCAGTTTCTTAACTCTTATTTGGAGATAAGTGATAACATGCAGCGGTTTATGATGAGCAGTCCAACATTATCTTTGATTATAGCCTCTCTTTTGAAAAAAAGATGCTTCTGCTTTGTGTCTTGGTCCTGTGGAACGGGTCTTTTAACTATTTAAAGAGTAGTTTAACTGTTATGGGGGGTGTTGGTGGAACTGAGTTTTCTGGGTACATTCAGACTCCATTAAAGGCATCCCGTTATCTCCCGGTACGGCACGGTACAAGAACAGCGGGTGCGAAAGATACTGCCTTGGGCACACAGCAGGTCTCCTCAGTTCTGACATGCTTCGGTCTGACCTAAATTATTGGGCTCAATATGAGGCTTACTGGTAAAACGACACGTCATGTGGTAGGCAGGGGGTCAGATTAGATGATCTAATGGCTCCATCTGGCTTGAAATTTTTAATTAGGGAAATGCTGCCAGCACGAGATGGCAATGAAGCTTTTCGCTGCTCCGTTTCGTTTGCTTGGGAAATCCTCAGCTGAAGCAGAGCAGCAGAGGTTGTACTTGGGCTGGTCTTTTCCTTGGCCTCTAACACCAGTAGCAACCAGCAAAGCTAAAAGTGAGTCTTGATGGGAACCTGTTATTCATGCTTTCATGGAAGTACAAAAGCCATATGCCTAACTATTCCAGACTGTCACAAATTAAGCTTTTGGAGCCGTAATGATATAAAATAGCTCCAATGTTAGTCTAAACATAGAAATAAAATCTATTATTAGCCTGGTACTATGGCATTTATTGAAAGGAAGAAGATAAATTTCTCTGGCAAACTGATAAAAAAGACATGACAGTTATTTGAAGCTGCTCACGGATTAAAATACCAGAAATGAGGATGCAGTTTTAGTGGTGGGAGGTTTGCTACAGTAGAAGCTTATGATACCTTTGCTTGACACCTTTGGTACAGAAATGGGAGTTATAGATGTGTGTGGCACTGTGTGTGTGCTCTTTGCTCTCTCAGCTATGCAAGTGGCAGCATGCAGGTTTAATAACCATTGACACAACAAAACCAGCATCACTCATCAACCAGTTTCTCCATCAAGCCCAAATGGCTTGTAGTTCATGCAGTGTCAGTTGATTCCAGAAGGCCTTTGAATGTCTTCTTAAAGTTGCTAAGTGCTTATTGATCTCATAATTATTCCATACTTGCTGTGTGTTTTGCTGATTTTTTTTTTATGTGTCAATACATCACATTTCATTTCTGTAAGAGAAGATTGTAGTTTTGTGGCATCGAGCATTCAGTTTTAAGTTTAGAGGTTTTAACTGACATGTTTCAAAATTTATTGGTTTCCTATATATACAGATGTCACACATTTTATTTTTCTTGTATTTTTTCAAACTCAAATAACTCTCCTGAATGCTTCTTCAGGGTCCTGATGTTATATAGATGTAGCATGTTTCAAAGGGCACGAGTTGAATTAATAACTGTTGAGGCACTCTTTTCTAAAAAGTGCTCGATTGGTAATTTTGCTTGTGGGCTGCTGCCTCTCCCCCTTCTCTCCCACCCCCCCTGCCTCTCAGATTTTTTCATACAGTCATTGCTCTGGAAGTATGTTCTTTTTCTTTGTGATCTGTGTGTGTGTGAATATTAATCAGATTTTTTCGTGTTAGTAGTAGCTTCTACTGCCCTGGCTTCATTCCTTTGAAAAGCCCATGTGCTGTGGATTATTGTGCTCTGCGTTTATATCACTGGGCAGCTATGCCTGGAGAGAAATAGGCTTTGGTTCCCTATGGTTTCACACACAGGATAATCTAGATCCCAATTAAAAGTACATGAAACTGGATGCTAACTTGCCACTGTGGCATGGCCTCTTCTCACATCTGTATTTCCTTTTGAGGAATCTTACCCACGAGATGGTCTTGTCTGTGGTGACCCTTGGCAGTTGTCCTCTGTGGACAAAGGCCAGCTGGAAGAAGCAGCTTGCACGCATGCTCTGCTTCATTCTCCTCCTCCCTTCCCTGTCTTACTTTGGAGTCTGGAATGCATCTTACTTCTTCTAGGACTCCCTAGTGCCCAGGTATCTGCTGCCAGCAGCTGTCTTGCCTCGCTGCTTTGTGCAGCTGTTGTCAACTTCACAAAACACCTAGCCTGTTCCTCGCCGAATGGTCCCTTCAGGTTTGCATGCTGATTTTTGCCTTGCTAACTTTATTATCAGCACAGCTTCCCCAGCCTCATTACAACTTCTCTCTTCCTGCTGTCTACAAAGTTGCAGGAGCATTTGGATGAACCTCAAATGAGCCTGAAGATAACAGTATGCAGAACCAAGCAAGTGCCCTAAAAAGTGGAAGGCCTCCAGATGGTCTGAATCTTGCTTATCTTTGCAAGGTGGTAGCTTAAAGGCCTATTAGTCTCTGATAACACAGTTTTAGTTACCAGGGATTAGACTTACACTTAGCAGAGTAAGATTTTCAGATGGTTGAGGACACCATCTGCAGTCACCAGATGCAGTTATCAAGATTGACTTGCAAGACTTGTCACTGATTATGCTGGTAATCATTGAGGTGATCAGTGTAATTATCTTGAGATCAAGAAGACATTTTTTCTGATATGATACTGTAGAATTAAGCTGAAGGAGCATCTGTCATTAGTTATGGGGTAGAGTCAGGGTATGGCTCCAACCAAACACTTATCTTTTCACTTTGGTCACATTATGTTATAATATGGGAGAAAAAAGACCATCAAATATTGTGAATTGACCTTCCATGTTGAAGACCTGCTGCATTGCCTAATTGTTAAAGGCTCCTAGACATTCAGTTCATAACCAGACTTTAGAATAGACTTTAGTCTGTGTCTTTTTACCCAAGGAAGACAAATTATTTCCACTTCAGGATGCTTTCAGTGAATTTTTTTTCTGGTATAGATGATATGGTTGATTGACTCAGCTGCTGCTTTTTAAAATGGCATATATATGCTTACAAAATGTTGTTTACATTTCCCAGCAGGGTAGGATGCTCAGGGAAGGGATGAGAGTCTTTTGAAGTCTTAAGTCATATGAAGAGGATGCAGGAGATAACTGGGAAAAGTAATCAGCACTGGACATCTAAAAAGCAATTGATTCAGTCTTTGTTAGGGCTTGAAAGAAAGAGGTCTAAGAACATCCCCGACAGCTGTTTCTTTAATTTCCATCAAGGATGTAAAGTTTCATTTCAGGAAATGCATTGCTACCAAAGACTTCCAAGAGCAGAGCATCATAGGAAGGATAGTAGATAATTGGTGATGTTTTTCTGTCATTGATCTGTTGCTATATCTGCTAAGCTTCGCACAATTATTTATCAGCTGAGAGTTATAAAATAATTCCTGACTTGACATGAAAAAGGAGAAAAGTTAAACACATCTTTTAACATGAACCTAACCCATCAGTCTTAAAGTGCTGATTCATTTGCCCACATAGTATAATTAAGTAGGCTGTTAATCTGTAATAAGGATTGATACATTACGTGATCTCACAATCAGAAAGTAATTATAGCTTAATGTTCACTCCGTGACTGCTAAGTGAGGGTATTCATAGCCTAGGATCTGTAAATTTTTACCTACAGTTTGCTTCTACAACTGGAAGTGGTTTGCTATGAGCAGCTGTTAGAAAGATGTCTATACTGGAAGATTTTTGGGAACAAAATGTCAGCTTGCATTCTGTGTCCTGTCTTAGGGGAGAATATTACAGTTTGAGCACATTTGGTGTTTCATTAGATAATGAGTCCATTATATAATTGGAGTTCAGGCTTACACTGATTAATCATGACATTTCAGTTATTCATTGAATCAGTGATCTTTTGCACCCCTTTTTTCCCACCTCATTTGCTTTTGGATTCTATTAATTTCTCTCCTTAGTGCTTTAGGATTTCATCTTGCCGTGTTTTAAGAATCTGAAAATCTTCCACTGCCAGGGACTTTCATATGGGAATTTAAATCACCTGGCACCTTGCAAGCAGCTCTTGGCATCTCTCTGGTTTGGTGCTTCATAGCATTCTAACTGCCTACCTCCAAAGGCATCTGTGCTGTGAAGCAGCCAGGCAGCCACACTGTGTTTGAGGGGTATCACGGAAGATGCCTGAAAGACACTGCTTGTCCCAAGACTCAAGACCAGGTTCTTGTTTCATCTGCTAAATTGAATTTCCTGACTGTGTCTTGGAGCCACAGGGAGAGTGGAGTTGCCCCACTCGTAGTGTACCTCTGCAGCTAGTGAGATTGCCCTTAGCTGTGGCGTGCTGCCATGCCTTCCCCACTGACAGTACACAGCATTGTTTTAAAGGATTGTGTTGTTTGTCTGGAGGAATTCACTTGGCACCCATTAAATCTGTTGTTCTGTAGTGCACAGACAGCATGGAGACCAGAAGCAGCTGCTGTGTCGTCCTCTGGGTCCTGCTGCTCCCGCTCAGCTCCAGCTCGCAGGTATCCTCACTTTCAGGTTTGATAACCCCTCGGTCAGTCACGTTGTCATGGTGTAGGTTTATCATATATCCATTGGGAAGTGAACAAAAATACCTTTTTTTGTGTTTGGGTTTTTTTGTTGTTGTTTTTCGTTGTGGTGGTGTGGTTGTGAGGTTTTTTTTCAACATATCTGTCATTTTGATACTATCTCTTTTGAGCCATCATCCAAAACCTGGAACAGATACAGAGTAAGATGTAGAAGAAGGAGGCTTAGCATTTTTATGTCAATCTTCTTGGTTTTTTATTTAAACACTTCTGGTCAAATTCAATCCACAGGTGCTGGAGTAACCAGGTAGGATTTAATGGGAGTTTTCCCTCAGTGTACACAGACTCTTGCCCTCCAGAGGTTCAGCTGCTCTTGAACATGGCATGCAGAAATCACAGGAAAATCCAACATGTAGCTTACTAGAAGGTCTGTAATAACAGGTAGTAGAAGATTGATTAAGGATAGGATGTGCAGAAATAATTTTTCCAATTGGTTATCTTCTCTGTTTTTATTCTTCATAAATATGCCATCTGCAGTTGTTTGGGAGTAGTGGTAGCAAATCTTTTTCTTTGGTTCAGGTTAAATTTTTCTGTTCTAAGATGTTTAGCAAAGTGGACTTTTTAGGTGGGCTAATGGTCTGTGAATTTTAGGCTTTAGTCTCCAGCTTACGTCTGTCTTGCCAATACTAATTACAAGGTAATATTTTGTAGAGAAAAATTAGTATGGCATTTTAGGACAATGACAAATAAAGGAGTACAAAGACATAAAATATAGCTCTTTCTGGATGTGGAGAGCATGGCAAGTCTGTGTGTGTGCTGTGACAGACTGGCATTACAGAAAGAGGAGTTCAAGGAAAATAATCTGTTAAAACCGGGAATGTTTTGTACTTCAGTGGGTAGTATACCAAACCTGATTTACAACAAAAGTGTTCGATATGGCAAAGCTAAGACCTATTTTAATAGAGAGCAGGAGACTAGATTTATCAATGATTTTATTTTTTATATACTAACATTGTCAATGTCTTAAGGAAAAAAAGGAAAATAGTTATAATAATGTCAGGTCTTTCAGAACTATAAAACATCTCAGTAATTTTCTGGAAGTCAGATAAATGGTCTTTTTTTTATAGTGTTCCCTTTTAATGGATTTTTGGTTATAAAATTTTAATATTTATTCAAAATGCAAGTTTGCTCTAAAGGATGTCTAAAAAAAGGAGTCCTGTAGGAGTTTTTATTTCCTGGGCTTTTCTAATTCTGTATCAAACTTCCAAGAAGGTTGTTAGTCTGAAGGCTTGGAGTTTACTTAGTCTGGGTTTGAGAAGTAGAGCTGGGTTTTCAGGGATCTCTTGAAGGCTTTTTGGGAGCTGAGAGTTTCCTTTGAAGGTGGTAGAGCTAACACACACAAATGCCAGCAGTTTATAGATTCATATGTGAGTCCTATGGGCTGTACATGAGGACAGGAGCCCTCAACATGTGCAGCACATCTCCTGCGTGGAGGGCCAGCAACTACCATAAGGGATGCCTTTGGTATCAAGGGAAAAAACAGTAATGTTTGTGGTGGACTCTGTGATCCCCAGGAGTGTGGAGCTCTTGCCATGATCTGGTGCCAAATGAGGGCTTCTCCAGATACTGCACCTAAAGTTAGTAGCATGATCATTTGAGTTTTCCAGCTGCAGATCATCAGCAGTGTGGTATGGCTGCGCAGGCGAATTGTGCACCAGATCTGCATGCTTGGGGAGGTGGGCTGTGCATAATTTTTTCCAATTTTTCCAGTGGCTGAAAAGTGACAGACCAGACAGATTGAATGCAATGATGATGCAGCCAACAGGCCACCCCCTGTGGTCAATCTGTTGGCTGCTTCCTTTTGCTTCTTCCTGCTCTTGCTTGCTTGTTTGAGCACATAAGGTACAGTAATAATAAATTCCTCTCTAGTCATGCCACCTTCAGTAACTGCAAATACAAATGTGCATGCATGTGCTAAGCATCTCTAGCTAGCTGTGACCCCTTTGACATTGCTGGAGTAATGGGTGCAATCTTTTTCATCAGGGGATCCAGCTTTGAGGAGAAGAAGGGACATTGTTCAAGTGTTTTACATTATTGATAGGGAAATATCAGTTGGTATCCCTAAATTTCCTTCACAGTGAGATGCGTGTGCCATGGAGCTCTCTTTGCACATGACAAGAGGATGGTGCAATTTCTCAAATGCCCCTGAATATAATTTATTAATTTATTATATGCCCCTATAATTTAGCTTATGGAATCTGCATGGATGATCATGTGTGAGATGGAAATATGTCTTAGCATAATAGTAACACAGTGAAAAACCCTTTGTAGCAAGACTTTCTGATCCTAAAAGCTACATTAAAATCTTTATATAGCTGACAGCTATGCTCTCCCTTTCCTGCTGTGCCCTGAGACTTGACTGGTGTAAAGGTCTGGGAAAGAAAAGCCCCAGGTACCAGGCTAGGTTGGGGACTGAGCTACTGGAGAGCAGCACAGGTGAAAGGGACCTCGCGGTGCTGGTGGATGGAAGGATGACCATGAGCCAGCAATGTACTCTTGTGGCCAAGAAGGCCAATGGCATCCTGGGGTGCATGAGAAGGGGGGGGTGGTTAGTAGGATGAGAGAGGTTTTCTTACCTCTGTACTCTGCCCTGGTGAGGCCACATCTGGAATATTGTGTCCAGTTCTGGGCCCCTCAGTTCCAGAAGGACAGGAAGCTACTTGAAAGAGCCCAGAGCAGAACCACCAAGATGAATAAGGGAGTGGAACACCTCCCTGATGAGGAAAGGTTGAGGGAGGTGGGTCTCTTCAGCTTGGAGAAGAGAAGAATGAGAGGTGACCTCATCAATGTTTATAAATATGTAAGGGGCAAGTGCCAGGAATCATAGAATCATGGAATTGGCTGGGTTGGAAGGGACCTCAGAGATCATCAAGTCCAACCCTTGATCAACTACCACTGCAGTTACCAGACCATGGCACTGAGTGCCACATCCAGTCTCTTTTTAAATATCCCCAGGCATGGAGAATCCACTACTTCCCTGGGCAGCCCATTCCAATGTCTGATCACCCTCTTTGTAAAGAAATTCTTTCTAATATACAACCTAAACCTCCCCCAGCACAACTTAAGACCATGCACTCTTGTCTTGCTGAGAGTTGCCTGGGAAAAGAGACCAACCCCCACCTGGCTACACCCTCCTTTCAGGGAGCTGTATAGAGTGATGAGATCTCCTCTGAGCCTCCTCTTCTCCAGGCTGAAAGGATGGAGTCAAACGTTTCTCAGAGCTGACTAATAATAGGACAAGGGGCAATGGTTATAAACTGGAGCATAGGTGGTTCCATATAAATATTAAGTAGGAAGAATTTTTTCACTGTTCAGTGTGACAGAGCACTGAACAGGCTGCCCAGGGAGGTTTTGGAGTCTCCTTCCCTGGAGACATTCAAAGCCCACCTGGATGCATTCCTGTGTGACCTGCTATAGGTGTCCCTACTCTGGCAGGGGGGTTGGACTAGATGATCTTTCAAGGTTCCTTCCAACCCCTAACTTTCTATGATTCTATGGCTGCAAAAATTTGCTTTGCTCCTGTGCCCTCACTGCTTCCCCCCAGATTCCAGTACTACTGCAGTTGCCCATAGCATCACTCCTGCTTTTTGGGGGCGCTGCTGCAGTCCCTCTTCGTCTGCTAGGCACCTCACATACTTCTGCCTTTTGGTTTTTTGCAGCTCATTTCGTGCTATGGCTTCATGGTCCCATGCAACCTCCAGACCTAGCCAGGGGCATAAGAACTTCTTGTGCAGCTGGGGCTGTGCTCTGCCCATTCACAGTGCTGCACTCTCTAGTTCTTGTTCTTAAGCTTCAAGGTGGCAAATGCAGCTGACTGACCCAGTTATCTCTCAAATAGCTGTGATCAGCCCATCGGCCTCTGTAAAGAGAAGAGGGCAAAGAGGGAACACATCGTGGGTAGGGACAGGAAGTCAACTGGAAGAAACACACTTTCTGATGGACCCTGTGATGGGTACCATGCTTCAGGTGCAGCTTGATGCCATAGCACTTTCAGTCTGTTATTGTCAGCACCCAATTACATCGCATCCCAAAGAAAGAGCATCTTCCAAAATACCTGCAGTATTTATACAATTCGTATTGCCAGAAGAGTGCATTCTGCACAGAGCCTGTGCTGATTGGCTTAGGAAACAAGGATGGACCATATCTGCCTCTATTTTTCTATTTTTGCTTGTTTGTGAATTATAGCAACAACAAAATTTTAAACTCCTCCCATTTCTTGTCACTTACAGAGTCCTTACAATCTGTGATCCAGGGAAGGCCAGTGTGGTGCTGACTGCAGAGAGCTGCTGCTAAGTCCAGGTAGCTGGAAGCTCTAATGCTCTTTGCATCACTCATTTCTTGTGGGGAGGAGTTATTAATCAAATACCTAGTTTAGTAGTATTGCATTCAGATGCTAAGATCCAGTCTCTGTGCCTTACTTGCTGGAAAGACAAACATCTGCAAGTGCCTGACACCTGAAGCTCAGTAGAAATCTCTCTGTGTATTAAAAGCAAATGTGCTCTCCTTTGGGATTTTAGAACTGCACATTTTCCTGTGCTGCTGGATGTTTGTACAGAGTGAATGGTCTTGGGGGAGCCTGAGAAGAGGAAAGCTTGAAACCCAGTTTAAATTGCAAGACTAAAGAATACAGTCATCCCTCTGACTTTTATTGCCCTGCAATATTTTACTTGTACATTCAGTTCTCTGTGTTTGTACTTGTATATTAGAAATGCACACAAAAAGCCTTTTCATACCATGTTCTTATCTATGCTTCTAGCATTGCTGTCATTGTCCTTCATTTCTTCTTTTTTTTCTTTATTTACAGATTTCCATTTAATTCTGTGTCTTCCATCCTTTTCTCTGTAGTCTATATGTCTTCTGTGTATCTGTCTGGTAGATAACTTGTCTTTATTCCTTGTTACCTTGTTTATCTGTTGCATTCCAAACAGAGAAAATCAGATAGACACTCAGAAAGCCAAAAATCTTATTTTTGGCATTACAAATATCCAGATCCTACTTCCCTTTCCTCTTTTGCAGCTACTAGGATGTCTGTTAGTCAAGAAAGTCCTTATTTTAAGTTTTTTTGTGAAACCCAAACTTCAGATATCCCTTGGATCAGGTATTCTGGTTATGGAAGTAAACAAAACTCTGAATAATGCTTATTTCTGTTGGTTTGCTTCCAGTTAATTTACTGAGAATTTGCTGAGCTTTGTTGTTGCTCTGCTAAGTTTTGTTGACTGGGTTGTTCATTATGGGTTTAAACTTGTATTTTCTCTTCGTAACAGCTTAAAATATTGGGAATTTCTCCCCCCCTCTTTACCCATTTACTTAGTTACTGCTTTTGAAGAGGCATTGCTTCATTAAACACTGTTTTGCTTAGTCTCTCATGATCCTACTTCTTCCATTCTAAACAGCATTAATACATTAAGAAAAAAGAGCTGTATTTGTTTTCAGTTGTGTGCAGACATTCCGTGTGGGTTTTGGTGCGTGGAGCATCTCTGACACGTGATCTCTGGTAGCATAACTGCTCTGTGGAGGACTCTGCAGGGTCCAGGGTATAATTCCAGGTTGGCAGGGTTGGGTTTTTTTTTAGTCTGTAATGAAGATATTGTGATATTTAATTGTCACATTCTGGTGAGAACAGGGTGATTTTTATGCTTCTGCAAAACTAAGCATCTGCTTAAGGTCCTTGCTCTTTCAACCTCCTCCGTTCCTGCAGTAGGACTCCGGTATTGTTGGTGGAAAGCCACTTCATACAAGTAGTCAGTGATGAGATGCTTATTATGTGATGATGATGATGATGAGCTGGACCATTCATCTACTCTTTTGGTGCTACACAGTAGTGAGATGCTTAAATATGAAAAGGAAGAGAAAATAGGTGTGGTTTGTTTTTTTTTAACTGTGACAGCCTCCAGGGCTGTAGGAGGGAGGAGCAGATTGCCAGCTTCCAGCTGCCAAGCTCCAGCTTGGACATCCAATCCAGCTGCACATCTTAGCAAGTACTTAACACTTCTGGCCAGGCTGGGAAAAAACTTCTGTAACTTGTCTCCTTCTGTAGCAGCTTGCTGTTTGATTTGAAGACCAAGCACTGCAACGATGGAAGAGCTGCTGGGAAGAAGGGTGCAGCCCACTGCAATGGACTTTCATGTAAACCCTGTTCCTTCCACAGAGCTCCTGCAGGACTCCCTGTTGGTTGTGGGGGTGCTGCCTCATCTCTGTTTCCTCAGAGAGAGCTTTTTTTGCTCTGCTTACATCCCTTTGAATGGTTCACACTTCCAGGGTTAACTTCATAATTTCTCATTGCTAACAATTTCCATTCTTTTTCAGAGTAGAACATCTCCCTGTTATGGAGTCCAAGTATAAAAACTTTCTGGTTAGGTTCCTGGGCCAGCTTTCTCTTGATCAATAGCTAAGC
Source organism: Calypte anna (assembly GCF_003957555.1). Taxonomy (NCBI): domain Eukaryota; kingdom Metazoa; phylum Chordata; class Aves; order Apodiformes; family Trochilidae; genus Calypte; species Calypte anna. The sequence goes on from NC_044245.1 coordinate 39,795,065, forward strand.
TGAAGACTATTGGTGGTACACTACTACTCTCTGTAGTGTGCTGAGCTTTTGCTGTTCCCAGGCCATAATAATGAAGGAATCACACATATTGTATGTTACCCAGATGTTTTGGGCTTTTTTGTTAGGGTTTTGTTTAGGGTTTTTTAGTTTGTTTTGTTTTGTTTATCTTCTTTCTGTGGTACTACTGACATGCTAAGCCTCAGCAGAAGGGTTAAATAAAACTTGAGCTTGGGGTTGAAATACACATCTGATCCGTATTACTGGGATGTGCCAGGAACTGCAGTTGGTATGTGAGTTCTGCAAGGCATAAAAAGTGGTCGCAATGCAATTTCTTCTGTTTCCTGCAGAATCACAAATACCCTCCCTACAGGGATTCTGTTGTTCAGTGGACTACACCATGGGTTCAGGGTTGGGGGTGTGGGATATGGTAGGGGGGGAAATTAATTTATATGTAAATGCAACCTGAAGGCTGCAAATGTGCAAAGACAGAGCACATGTACATGAAAATAAATGGACCTGTTGTGGTTAGAAAATTCACCATAATAGGGGAAAAGAATTAATGAGGTTGTCTTTGAAAGCTTACAGGTCAGCACTTAAGACTTCTGTATTCTGTGCTCCAATTAAAGGAGAAAATGGCAGAGCTACTGGATATTTAAAATTTTTAAGCCAACTTGAGAAAGAAGCAGAAACAATATTTTTCATGTGTTTGTTTGCAAATTACATGCAATAAGTAAGATTTTTGTTTGTTTGTTTGGCTTGTACATAGGTTTTTGTGAGTTTTATTTGGTTTGGGGGGGATGTGAGTTTTTGGAAATTGTTGCATTTCTTTCTTTTTTCCTCCATGTGGAATAAGAGGAAAATTTTCAAGTAAACTGCAAGTAGAAATTACTTCTGTCTCACAGTGGTGTCTCAGAAAATGCTCTGTGGTACAGGAAATCCAGCAGCAAAAAGCAGGAGAGGAGGAGGAGAAGACATACAGGGAGATGGATGTTTGTGGTGCCTTGCAGCAGCTTTTGTTTTACTTAGTTTTTGTTTCGTGATATAATAAGAATATTTCCTTGAAAAGAATATTTCCTGAAGTACTTTGATTTGGACTTTAAAGTAGCATAAATTATCTTGAGATAAGTTCACATTAACTCACTACTCACTTGTCATTATTGCTTGAGATACAACTCTTAGCTCCTATGAATGCATCTACTTTAGCATGGGAAAATGTAATTTACTTTTATAGCTGTTTGTAAAAACAAACCAGTGCCTCCTCTAATAAGTATTAAAGTCCAAACCTCTGCAATTAGTGTAATAAGTGTAGTCTATCCTCTTAAAAAAGTACTGGGGATTTATGTACTAAACTCAGATTAATGCTAATAGGAGTTACCTAAATAAATCCTCCAGTGTACTGGTAGGATAATGGATCATTTATTTAGTGTTGTCCTTCATGTCGACTTAATTTCATTTCTATCTTTTAAAATGAAAAAAAAAAAAAGGGGGACTGGATTTTATGGTATAAAAATCTTGTTTTCTTTCCTCTCTATAGGTGTGCTCCTAAGAAGAGTATTGACCATGAGGAAGCCAACATATTAGTCAGTTTTTACTAATCCCACTGAAGAAAATGAAGCCACCTTTCAGCTTTGCCGGCCCTTTTCCCACCACTGTTGGCTGAATGAGAAATGGTCGTGTGATTATGCTGACACCCCAGCATGCATTTGGTAGACCTGTGGTTGACTCGTTCCCTCTCCATGTGTCTGCTCTTACAAAGTTTTGTCCTCATGATACTGTGCTTTCATTCTGCCAGTATGTGCCCGAAAGGTTGCCTCTGCTCTCACTCGGGAGGTCTGAATGTCAGCTGTAGCAATGCCAACCTCAAGGAGATACCCAGAGATCTTCCTCCAGAAACAGTCTTACTCTATTTGGACTCCAATCAGATAACATCTATCCCCAACGAAATTTTTAAGGACTTGCACCAGCTGAGAGTCCTCAATCTCTCAAAAAACGGGATCGAGTTTATAGACGAACATGCCTTCAAAGGGGTGGCAGAAACCTTGCAGACTCTGGATTTGTCTGACAACCGGATTCAAAGCGTGCACAAAAATGCTTTCAACAACCTAAAGGCCAGAGCCAGAATCGCCAACAACCCCTGGCACTGTGACTGCACGCTGCAGCAGGTGCTGAGGAGCATGGCCTCCAACCACGAGACGGCCAACAACGTCATCTGCAAGACTTCTGTGCTTGATGAGCACGCTGGGAGACCATTCCTCAACGCTGCCAATGATGCTGACCTCTGCAACCTTCCTAAAAAGACTACTGACTACGCCATGCTGGTCACCATGTTTGGCTGGTTCACCATGGTGATCTCATACGTGGTTTATTACGTCCGGCAAAACCAGGAGGATGCAAGGAGGCACCTTGAGTACTTGAAATCCCTGCCAAGCAGGCAAAAGAAACCAGATGAAGCTGATGACATTAGCACTGTGGTATAGTATTCTGAATACAATGACTGCCTTCGTGACAGAAACCAGATTTGGATGACATTAAAACCAGAGGTTTACTTCTAACATTCATTGTAAACATTAAGACTTTTGTTGTGGTTTTTTGGTTTTTGGTTTTTTTTTTTCTGTTTAACTGAATTTCGCCACTGTTGAGCTTTCTGAGAGAAAAGAAACCTGCTGTCCAGGTGGTATACTTCAGTTGTTTCTCTGGTGGTATCCTAAAACAAGTGAATTAATATGTAAACGTTAGTTTAGACCCATTCCGCTATTTAATAACGAAATTTATTTTTTTAATTTAAAAACCAAATAAAAGCTTAAATTTGAACCATGTAAACCAGAGTAATTTATTGATCAGAAACGTATCCTGTAACAGGGCACACTTGGTTTGATCAGGTAGAACAGAGGAGCAATGGCAAAACAGGCTGTGAGAGGTCTGGGAGCAGAGGGTTCCCAAAAAGCACTTCTCTCCTTGGAGTGCCAGGTGAAGAGGAAGAGCTGGTGAATGGTGTAGTGAAATGAGGCAGCCAGGTGCCACTAATTGCCAGGTGGTGGTCCAGGAGCAACTGACCTCTTTTATTGGCCCCCTGGTCCTGCTCATGGGCAGTGGGGGCCCGCCCTAATTAGGCACAGGTGGGCTTGACACAAGCTCATGCCCACTACCTGGCAATTAGTGGCACCTGGTTGCCTCATTTCACTACAGAATGGTACCCCTCACTTTTGGGGCTGCTCACCGTGATGGGAGAGGGACACTGTGTCCCAACTCCTGGTGTGAGGGACCAAAGCTTGGCTAGGACTCAGAGGGTATTTCTTCAGTCCTGGGGAGAAGCCAAGGGAAGGAGCTGCATTGTAGGACATGGAAAGGAGGTAAGTGGGGCCATGGTGGGTTTTCATCTAATACCCACTTACTGCTTTCCATGAGCTTCAAGCAGGTGTCTCCCAGCACTGGGGAGTACAGCAAGAAAGGAGGAACAGAATTAGGATACTGTTCAAACTAGAGCACTGCTAGTGATGGAGGAAAAAAAAAAAAGGAAAAAAAAAAAGGAAAAAAAAAATTAGTTTTTTTAACTGTATATTTGTTTGTAACTAAAAGGGGCTTTATTTTTTTAGGGTGCAGTCTTTTTCAAAAAGCTGAATGAAATAAGTGAATATGTAGACTGGGCGTGATCTGTTGTGCGTTAGAAAATATTTTTGTATGGATTTATGGGTAAATGCGTAGGAAGGTATAAAGCCCATGAAGTTAAACTCAGCCTTGAATATGAAATGGCTATTTTAAAGCTCAGCTGTCAAAAAAATTGATGGTTTTCTTGTTTTATAGAGAAAGTGTTCAGAGGGATCAAATTCACAAGAGTGTATTCCTTTTGTCCTTTATTACCATAATGAAATTGTATTTTCTCTCTGGGTTCCTATAGATCCAGTGTAACCAGCATTGGAATATAGATTGCAGAAGGGTGGATTAAAAAAATATAAAATGCTGCTCTGCAAAAACAAACATTAAAGGACAGCCTTAAAAAAAATTCAAAAAGCTTCAGTAATGTCTCCCATGCCATTACTTGTTATTTCTGCTATACTTGCTTATTTTTTTCAGAACACTCTTAAAAGAATATTTAAAATTTATTCCAAAATAACTTTTTGTTTTTAAATATGCACAGTCACCTTTTTTTTTGTCTTTGTGGGCCAACTCCTGCTTGAGTAACTGCCCTTGTCACCAGCTTAGCTATTTGGATTATTCTAGCTCAATGAACAGGTTTTGGTATATTAAAAGAATGTTAATGTTTGCAGAGGTACAGTCAGTCCAGAAAATACCTTCTCTCTAATATTTCTTGCCTCCCCTGTAGTTTGTGTTTTATATCTTCCTTTTTTCAAGCTTTTTTCTAACTTGCTGAACTCTTCAGCATTTTGCCCAAGTGCCACCCCCAGCTCCCTGAGCTCTACTTGGCCTCCTGCAGGAGCTAAAAGCAGTGGGACTGAATACACAGGTGAATCAGAAGAGGGCAGAGGAAATGTTATATTTTACTTTGCGATTTAATAAACCTTACTGAATGGGATGTGTAGTGCCTCTGTGTAGGCTGAGCCAAGTTAATTTCTGGTACAATTTTTGTAATCTCACTAAAGTGTCCTTCGTGGTAAAATTTATCTTGTTTCTATTGCTGTGTTCCCCAAGCGGCATTTCAGATCCCAGCTGGAATGCTACTTTTGGAAAAAGCAGGGAGGACAGGCTCAAAGAAAGGACTAACTGTAAAGAATCCAGTGCTGCTTATTCACAAGTAAATGCAGGAATTTCTTCAAAAAATTTGGACAAAAATTTTTAAACAGCAGCATTTACAAAAACCTGGACAGTCATAAGACACTAAAAGACTTGCAGGTTTTTTTAATTTACTTTCAAGCAGCATTAATACAAACAAACAAAAAAAACCCACTGCACCACTGATCTCTGCCTCTAATTGGCTGAAAAAAACTACAAAATAATTTATCTTTAACTTTTCCATTTTTCTACTTTATTACTTGATCTGTTAGACTGGTTCTGGAGCTGGAGTGGTTTTGCCCTGATCCGACTCCACCTGTTCAAATTCTGACCAAAAATAATTGAAACCAAGTTAAACAGTACTCTGTAGAAAGGCTCTGGAGGGATGGCTTCATAGCAGTTCTTCAGGTGTACTGTTTTTCTTTAATTGGTTCCTTATCAAACATCTCTCCTTACAAAACTTTTCCTTTATTCTTTTAAGCCAGTACTAAAATCTCTGTTTAAAATCTAAGAATCAAGTCCATGCTCTGACAACCAAGAGATGTAAACTTATCAGGTGGAATTTAGCTGACAAGGAAAACAGATTAAATCACTGTTTGTCAGCTATGTGGACTTGACACTGCCAGTATTCCTGACTATTCAAATATTTGAGCTATACCTTATTGTTTCATTAAAAAGAAACAATAAGATAAAAATCTGTAGCATAGGATTTTTAGCACTTGTTTTTTATTGTGGTTACTGTACACCTTTCTGTCTGTAAAAAAGTCAACATAGTACCCTTTGAAGTCAGTGCTACAAACCTTGTAAAATTTGATTGCATAATACTTCAAGGGGTTTTGCTCAAAAATGAGTTAATTGCTCTATTTTTATCTATGATACCTTAGCATATAAATACAATGAAAGGAAATGTATTTTTCTGTATTCACAGGAGATGATATATGACAGAAAATACAGAGGGGAGTGCATAGTACAGTGATTCTTAATCCTTTTGTTCATTAAGATGCTTTAAGTAGGGCTTTAGCTCAATAGATTAAATGTGATTTATTGCACTACCTCTGTTTTTTTAAACAAACTTCTAGTTTTTGTTTCTAAAGTGTAAAGGAAAACAATTTTTTTTTTTCTTAAAACAAATGCTGACTTTTCTCTTCTAATTTTCCAGTGTCACTCTGCTCTGTTGGTAAGATCTGTGATGATGCATTTGCACTGTTTATTTAGACTCATCCTTTATACTTTTATTCTGTTCTTAGTATTATAGATAGGTAAATACGGGTATCTTCACTATTAATGCACATTATGATTTTAAGTCTTCAGCAGCAAGATTTTGCACTGCAATTGCTGTCCCTTTCAGGAGCCGAGTATGAACAGAAAATGTGTTGGTGCAGGTTCTCATCTTCCCAGGGAGAAAAAAGGGGAATTCTGGTTTACCAAAGAGATGTGATACAGAAAATCCATTGCGGTGTGTTTCATTTTGAAAGGGGCAAATTACAAGCATTAGGAATCAAGAAAAAAAAAAAGAAAGTAAAAGGAGCATCTGGAGGCTAAAATGCTTGAAGGTATCATGGGGTTTCACAGCATGTTTAGATGAGCAGTGCAGTCTCAGAGTGAGTCTAAATCAATTTTTAAAAAGAGCATCCATCCACTCCCGCACCTGGAAAAAAAGCCAGCATTGATAAACAAGACTAAATGAGCTTTCAGGAGTTGAAAACACAGGTTTTTAATTGTAAGAGTGAAAATAGAAGAGGGTATAAATTTTGGTTAGATGAAAAGGCATATTATGGCCAAAACAAATTGGAGCATTTTTTCTAAGCAAATCAGAAATAGGAATCCCACCTCAGCAAGGGCCAAGAGTACTCAGGTACACAGAGAGCCCTGTGGATAGATAGGGCAAATGTTCTGGAAGACACTAAGCTATCATGTGAGAAGGGGAAAGCCTATCCTATGAACGAGTTACTGGTTAAAAAATAAGAAACAAAAGTAAAAAGAAATCATTTGTTTTCTTGAAGGAGGGTGGTTGCTGAATTGTCTGAGGTATTCTAGAGATCTCAGAATGGGATCAATGCTCTGCAACATACCTCAGGCTGATCTGTAAAACGGAGTGAATAATGAACTGGTAATGTTTGTGGATGATAAACAGTTATTGAGGGACAGTCCAACTTACAGCTAAGTGTGAAGAAATACAGAAGGTTCTCACATTTCTAAGATAACAGATGACAATAAAATGAAGGTTGGATTTGGTGTGAATAACTGCAAAGTACTGCAGGTGGCATGTCCTTAGCTATGAATACAGGAATAATATCTAAATTGCCTATAATCAAGTGTAAAAGATGTCTTGAAGGCACAGTGGGAAGCTCTTCAGTGACAAACACCAGAAAGTATTAGGAGGGAAATAGATGGCCAGACTGTGGTGGAGTGGCATAATAATCAATGAAATAAAATCTGTGATGAACCCACATCTGGAGCATTGCATTCAGTCCAGGTTCTCCTCATCTCCAAAAAACGTAGATCTGTAGTCTCCAAACTACAGAAGGTATAGAGAAAGTAAGTAAGATAATCAAGGATATGAAGGTTTTTCCCATAGGAGAAGACATCAAACATCCCACAGCATGGGGCTGAGATACCAGAAGATACAAGAACTGGAGTAGCACACAAGAGGTGCCTTGAGAAGGGCTGATCTCTGTTTCTTGAAAAAAAAAAAAAAAAAAAAAAAAAAAAGAACAGTTCTGATTAAAGAATGCCAGGCATCAGGTTTTGAGTGGATGTTTTTTATCGTTTTTGTTAGAGAGCATGCATTTGAGTGACAAAGTACAGGCTACTGTAGAGAAGAAAATATATTCAAAGGTAGAGCTCCACAAATTCAGGGAACTCAAGGTTGCCAGAGGTTACTTAGTATTACTAATTCAGTGTAGATACAATTCTTAAGAAAAGCCTCTGGTCACCCCAGGAAGCAGAGATGGTTTCTCTAGGAAAGGCTCACACATTGTGCTTTTCTCTTGTGTTAACTAAAGGAGTGTCAGCTTTTCACTGGGGAAGTGTGGAAAAGTTACTCAGAGGATTTCCTTGACACATTTGAGGTGCTTTGATACTACTTTTAACAGCTCACCTGGTGGTCCATCTAAAAAGCATCAGGATTTGCCTGTAGAGTCTGCTATAAAACAAGGCTAAAGCTTTGGTTTTCGCCAAAGAAATCCCTCCACCACAATCTGTTTCTTCAAGTGAAAGCTGGTGTGGTGACTCAGTGAAAGTATGAGTATTTCACAATGCCACATATGACAGGGAGGTGCTCCTGCATTGTTAGTATTGCTTTGCCCAAGACAGATAATTTGAGGAATGAAACCAACCAACAAACATTAAATACAGAGCATACACACTATGCCATGACAATATATGCTGTAGGTGTTTTCTCTGTGTCAATACACACGATTCTATATGTGTGGGGGTCATTCCTTCATCTCTTAAAAAACTGAGGTTAGTCATGTGCATGCGTGTGTCAGATGTGTGTACACTCACTTGCACACAGGTAAAACAGGACCTCCTTTGGATGCTTTAATTTATCCTATTTTATCATGAAAAGTTGTTTTGTGGCTTTGAAGCCATGATTCATGCTGCTTCCAAGCCAAGTACACCTCCATCCTCAGCCTTTCACAATGGTCCCCTGGTCCCAGCACCAGCTGCACACGACAGATTATAGTGGTGACACTGGCACAGCTCATCCTCCTTCTGAGATCCTTAGTCAAATCCATCTGTTACCATATAAAAGCTTTTACAGACCTTCGTGATGAACCTTTTGATTTCCTTCTGGCTCTCAAAAAGCAACATTATTTTCTAGAAAGAAAAATGGTTAGATGGATGATATAATGCCTTTCCACTTAGAAGGAACTGTCCTGTCTGTGGCATGAGCAAAATGTGGCTAGTGTCCCTGGATCTGTTTTCCTCTTCTCTGCTTGTTAATGAGTAGGTTCTTGGCATGACAGTGTGTTTGGCTGTGTTTTTCTCCTAGGAGATAGTTGTGCCCCTTGGAGGAGGTTTCTTGAGATGGTTGTGTGTCTGGATACAGCTGTTAAATCCAATAAAGCTCCAGAATGAAAAATGAGATGGTTTTAAGCTTTCCCTGCTACAGGGAAACTTGAGAAGCAGTCAAGTATTGGGGAGGTCAAACATCTGCATTGTTCTCAATGCTGCTGTGAGGTTTCAAAGGCACTTTGTGGGCATCCTGTTGGTTTGGTGGGGCAGTCTGCAAGCAGATTTCATAAACATGCAACAGTCTCCAAAACCTGTTAGTGGCAGATTAAACTGGGCATTGAGATGGGGGAGGGAGACACACAACAAAAAAAATTCCATATGTTGAAAAGTCTGTTTAGATATCTTTATCCTTCACAATTCTGCCTCTTCATCCAAGAGTTTGTGATCACTACATGTTTTTCACAGCTCCCTCCTAATTAGGAAAAATAGGTCTTTTAAAACACAACTGCCCTAAGAGTGGCAGTATTTGACCTGACAGTACTAGTATTTAAAAGGCAATTGAAATTTAAGGTGTTAGCTAACCCTCAATTGCACTGAGGTCTGTTTGCATGCCTGACTGCATAGCTGCATAAAAATAATTAGGAATATAATAAAAACTATACATTTTCCTTACGTAAGTGTGGCTGTGAGACCATGGTCTTTCAGATACACTCTGAAAGTTTTAATATAAAAAATAAAGGAAAGAACTGGAAAGGAAAAACAGACTCCAGAACTTTCAAATCATCTTCATAAATCAAAGCTGGACAAAAGGGAGTGAAAAAAAAAAAAAGAGTCCTAGCACAAGCTATTCTTGTTTCCTTTGAGGATTAGCTTTGTGCTCAACACTGCATTTCATGGCTTACCAATTTTTTATTTCTGTACCTAAGCCAGATTAACATTCACTTTCAGCAAAGTCTCTGACAAATGGAGTTCTTGGCAACAGAGAATACTGAGGCGTATCAAGTTAGCTGAAAAAAAAATTGTGAATGCAGCAAATAAGCTCTCTAGTAATATTTCTCTGTTAATTAAATTTAGGGGCAAAGGAGGGGAGCTGTTGTTGAATTAAGGTAATGCTAGAGAAATTTCAGATTCTTAAGTAGATACCGGGTTTCATATTCTTAATGAGGCTATAAAAGGGATAACCAGCAGAGCTTTTTGCTGTCCAGTTTCAGAAGCTACAGGTCTGGTTGCTATTACAGACCATGCAACCTCTTCTCATTCCTTTCCTCCAGTCAATGAAGACAAGTCCTTTGGGAAGGGATTACTTGGGGAATGCCACCCTGGGAGCAGTTTGCTCAGAGCACCATCTCAGGGCTGGCAGCCGTGTTGTTTTCTAAACAATGTGTGGAAGAAGGAAAACTGCTGTAGGATGACATCTGTGAACCCACTTGAAGTGACTGGGTTACCTACTGCCAGCAGACACACACACCACAGTTCAGGATCTCAGCTTGTCTATTAAAATCATCAGGAGCTGCTTTTTTGTTGGGCTTTTTTTGTTGTTGTTGGATTTTTTTTTCTTTTCTGACAGGGCACCCTTACATGTTGATGAAGCCAAATCATCTGTGTAAGCCAGTTTCTTGGCTACTTTTCTACTGGATGACACGTGCTATTTGGGGGACATCAAACTGCAGTTCTATAAACTGAAAAACACCAGCATAACTAATTTTCATTTTCAAGGAGGTGTCTAAGGACGTTGCAGGTGTACTCAAAATGCTAGAATTTCCCCTTTTCTCTTTAATCTTCTGTTGTTTAATAGTACCTTTGTGGCTGAGTAACCTTCATAGCTCTTCATATTGAATCTTCAGCAAGCCTTTTCCCTTACCAGAAATGATTTTGTTTTGCTGTGAATGGTAGACCTCACTGGAAAATATATGCATGGGTAGGCATAGATTTGGTTTTTTGTCATGGTTTCTACAAGATTCATGAACTGATTAATATACTAGGGTTTTTTAAGAACGAAAATTATATATAATCTCTATAGATAAGCTTTTTTTAAAAAATGGCTGGTCAATAAATCAACAAAGTGGAATTTACTGTATTTTATTCTGAAATAGAAAAAAGATTATCTGTTTGGAAGGACTGGGTAATGTATAAAGGTATTCTTTCAAAAGACAAGCTCTGCAGTATTTCGAACCATTTATTTTTCCTCAAAAACTGAAGCCCTGAAACTGTTGTTGGAAGCATCGTACGAGATGTAAATTGTAATGCTGAAAAGATTTAATTTTTAGATAATAAAGGAAAATCAATTTCTATCTTGGGTTCTCACAATGTGATGTACCAGAATTCCCGGCTGAACCTGAAATTTTGCTTTCTTTGTTAGCAGACTTTCTTCCCAAATCCATGACTGCACTCTGGGCTGTGTGTAAAACAGGAGTTTTGCTGTTGCCATGGTAATAAATGTGTTATTGATACAGGGTGAACCGAGTGACTGTTCTGGCAGTTGCTTTTGTATTTAAGGGGTTAACATGGGTTTAACATCTAAATGATGGCATCACACAGCTCTGTAGAGGTGCACCCTTGCTGGAATGCTAATGAGGAACAGTCCTTTCCTTATGCTGGTGTCAAACAGCAATTAGAATTGTTTTAATATTGTTTAATATTAAAAGACAGGTGTCTCTTTTGTATTTGGCGGTACATAGATCTCTCTGGAATCTGTAAGTGTGTGTGTCTGAGGGCAGGCTTCTTCTGTGTAAAAAAAAAAAAAAAAAAAAAAAATTTAACCCGAATGTTACTAGCTTCCTGAAATAGGACGCTTTTTAGCCAGCATCACCTATGAAGTTACTTCATAGTGAAATTGTTGGAGTCAGCAGGCTTCTGGAATATAACCATCATTATTGCTTAAATGCTTGTATTTAACCAGGCTGGTGAAGGGACTTGAGCACAGACCCTATGAGGAGAGGCTGAGGGAGCTGGGGCTGTTCAGCCTGGAGAAGAGGAGGCTCAGAGGAGACCTCATCACTCTCTACAACTCCCTGAAAGGAGGGTGTAGCCAGGTGGGGGTTGGTCTCTTTTCCCAGACGACTTTCAACAAGACAAGAGGGCATGGTCTTAAGTTGTGCCAGGGAAAGCTTAGGTTGGATATTAGAAGGAATTTCTTTACGGAGAGGGTGATCAGGCATTGGAATGGGCTGCCCAAGGAAGTAGTGGATTCTCCGTCCCTGGAGATATTTAAAAAGAGACTGGATGTGGCACTCAGTGCCATGGTCTAGCAACTGCAACAGTGGTTCAAGCGTTGGACTTGATGATCTCTGAGGTCCCTTCCAACCCAGCCAATTCTATTCCAGTGTTTTTCCACAATTCCTGCTGTTCTGCCCCGTTATGTCTTCTGTGAGCACCAGTGTGGAGGGAACCAAAAAGTTGTTGTGAAAGGAACAAGCTCTAATTTTTCAGGCTCTCCTGAGGGGGGTGGAGGAAAGGTCTTTCATGGAAACTACCTCAATTAAAAACACTACAGTAGATAATTGTGGACCTGAGGAGACCCGGCACACATTTTTCATGCCTGGCCCCTGCTTTCCTCAGTAAATAGATATCGTACTTAGCACAGAGAACAAATGGTTTGGGCTGAGAAGAGTGAGTCATTCCGAGCTGAGCTGCTTTTCCTGAAAACCCACAGAAATGCAATGATTAAATAGGCTTCACATTTGGAAAGTCCTCCAGGCAAGTCTTTAATCAGTGTCAAAATGCTTTTCCTTCTGATGGCAGTAGATTTGTTTTGACAAGGCATGGTGATGACTGTAGGTATGGCAGTCAGCTTGAGCTGCTCCAGGCATATGGGTGCTGACTGCTCGCGTTACGTGAGCGCAATATTAGGTGTCCGATGAGTGTGCTCATGCTGCTGTAGGTGTTGGGTTGAGAACCAGCTTTTCAGGACAGACTGAGAAGATTCCTGTGAAAGGCATTGCATGGTATGGCTGAAGATCTGGGGAATGAGCAGATGGCATTCCTCATTGCAGGCCTGATGAACCTCTTTCTGATTAAGTTGATTTGAAACACCAGATCTCACCCACCCTTTGGGGAAAACTACATCAGTTGATGACACGAGGACTTCATCTATTGAAGCCTCCTGTCTCTATGCATGAGTATGAGCACCTGCATGGGTGCAGCAACATTTGGCTCAGCTAGGTCTTGCTGGTAGGAAAACAGGAATTCATAGACCCTACATTGTGAGTTAGTGCATATACAGATGGGCTTGGGTGGCAACAAGATTCTGGGGAAGCTATCCACTGGCTTGTTGGAGACTGGGTGGGAGAGGGTCAGAAGGTGCTTACCATGGTTGGGTGCCATTCCAGTATAGGTATAAAAGCTTCATGCCTATTTTGCCTTCTGTTTTCTTACTGGCCTAAAACTGGAACCTTGTAAAAAATGAAGGCAGAGTAATTAAATCATTACTTATCACTGCCAGGATGCAGAAGCACTTAATTACTGCATGTTATATGTCACATCAGAGCCTGCTGAGTTGCTTTTGTCTGAGGCCAATACCTCAGGGCAAGGAATCAGCCAAGCTCTCAGTGCATCCCTGCACCTGACAGCTACACTCAGGGTGGTTCTCCATGTCTTTCAGTGGCAAATTATCCACCTGTCTCTCAGACATTGTGCATTTATATATATATATATATACACACTTCATTTCCTACTGGAGAAAAAAGGTTGGGCAGAGGAGCAAGGCTGGGCTGGGAATCTGAAATTCCCATCACTGCTGTGGTGGGTATCTGCTCCCTGTGCTCGCAGGAAGAAAGGAGTAGCTGGGGTGGGCAAAGGAGGACCCAGTTTGAAGAAAGGGCTTACAGTAATAACTGGAGAAGTCAATAAACTCCAGAAAATTGTTAAACTGGATATGGGAGAGGCCCTGAGGTCTCTGCAAATATGGAAAGAAGGGTTGGGAAAGACTGAGGTAAGATGACTACCTGGAGATGATGCTCTGCATGGTGATATCCATTCATTCATGCAGCTGCTGAGGAGGGAGAAGGGGATGCCATTCAGTCACCTATACCCTTGTAACTTACTTTCCATCTTGCATAACACAGTTGATGCTGTTTCCTGCCTGAAAGGCAATCTAGGGGCAAAGCTGAGCTGGGGCAGAGGGCTGTTAGGATGCTTATTCTTCTGATGAGGCAATCAGTCGCCCAGTCTGGCCAGAGGGTTTCTGCCTCACCACCTGCAGCCTGAGGGCTCTGTGGCATGGGGATTGAATTGGTAGGAGACATCCCACCACTGGCTCAGCTCCAGCTGGGAGGATGGTTCCCAATGGTCAGGGTAGAAAAGGTGCCAAACACTGTGGTGGCTGCTGGGTTAATCAGCCACTGCCACAATGCCACTCCACAGCCTGCCCAATGCTTGGCTCTTCCCCACCTGACCCTCACCAGCTCAAAAGAGGAAAGATTTTTTTTTTTTTCAGGCAGCAAATTATAAATAAGGTCCATGGTCTGCATGCTTCCACAGGAAGGTGTTTAAACCAGCTGTCTATGTCTTTCAAAATGCAGGGAAGATACAGTGAAGAAAGGAGGAGGCTATATAAATTAAGTTGTCCCTTGCATACTTCTCTTGAAAGTGTAGAAGGTCAGATCCTTACCTTCATTAGTTTAATATAATTCCACTAAAATTAAAGGAGATGTTCTTGTTTCATAGATTGGATTGGAAGGGACCTTAAAGCTCATCTAGTTCCACAATGAAGGTCCTCTTGCAAAAGTGTTTTTAACTGCCAGCATCCCCACAGAGCATAAGGGAAACAAATCCATGATAATTTGAGAATATTAAGACCATTGAATTTAAAGGTTCTTGTTCCTATTTCAATTTTGCCTGGGGCATCATACCAGAGAAAAAGATACTGATAGGAGGGTTTGGGTTTGCACAAGTTTATTTCAGCATTGGCTATGAGGGCTAAGTAGATCAAGAATAGCACTGAAATTATTAGAGCTTCAAGGCTTTGTAGATAACAAAGAGAATCTAATTTTAATTATCATCCTCAATGAATTTTGAAAAGGTCATGTTCTTTCATCAGTACATAGAAAGACAAAGCAGCATCTGTATGAACTCCTCTTCTACCTTAGAGGTAGCAGCACTCCTGGCTTTCAGCCTGGAAAGGCCAATATGATTTGTTTTCCTGTAGTATTAGAGAGTGCAATATTAAAAATGTTGTTGCTGCACTGCAAGGGCAGTAAAGCAGGGCTAGGGAAGAGCAGTCATAATCTTACTAGGACATACTAGGGCCAGGGAAAGACTTGTATTTCTGTGTTGTGTCCTTGTAAAAGCATGTTAGTATACCATAAAGCCATGGAGGCAGAAGTGAGAAGCCTCTGTGTGTGTGTTCAAAAGGCCTATTGTGATCGTGTTAGTTTTGCCATCCTCTGGAAAGCTGATAGTGGACCAATTAGTCCACCTGAATATGCATAATTGTTGCCCTGTATGTGAATACATAGCTGGCAGGGTGAGTGGTATCTTGTGAAAGCAAAATGACATGTACTGAACCATGTTTTCTGATATTTTTCTCCAAGTTCCTTGCTCTCCCATTAATTTCTAGAATGTTGCTGTAGATTAATCTTCCCTCAGCTTTCTTTCACATGATATTTAGTTGTTTGCCAGTGAATAGGGTCAGATTAGCAAGTTTCTAAAAGTGAACTTGTGATATGCTTTACCTTTCAGCCTCAACACAAAAATGTTCTTCAGTTGCGTGAAGACACACCTCCCTCCCCATCTTGGAGGTACCCTTCTCACCAAACAAGATCTTAAAAATCTAAATTCCTTCTAAAATATCAGTCCCTTAACTTAAAAACTGTGTTTTTGAACCAGAGGTTAACTCAAGTGGTTGTAATGCTAGTATTATATCCCTTGCTTCTACGAATAATTTACAGAGAAACAGTTTGCAAGCAGGCATTGTGCATTTAAAAATGCTCTGCAGACATATCTAACTTGTTTTAGATACAGTTTAGATACATCTGTTTCTACCTTATCATTAAGGAAATAGGAATTTCTTGTGAGCTGTTACCATTATAATTCCTTGAAATAGAGTCAAGCACTGTAAATGTAAGCCCTTGTTGCTTGATGCCAGCCTCTTCTTGGGACCTTATCATTCTTAGACGTGAGTAGTATGGATGGGAGACTGTCTGCTAGGGTTCTTGATATCAATAAAAGCTGAGAAACTCCAGGTGAAATACAGGAATGTTACTCAACTTTTAGACAAATATACCTTGCTAAAGGTCACCTGGGAAGAAAAGAAAGGAAAGAGTAAAAGAAAATGAAGGTTTTATGTTTATTCTCTTAATCTGCTTTTCCCAGCAGCTGTAATTTAGACACCACATAGACAAGTAAGACAAGGGCCATACAAAATATATATATGATCTCTCATTTCAGCTGCAGTGGAAGGAATATTTTGTGTACAGTTTTTATAGCTTTATTTTCTTTTAATTCCCCAAAGTTTCAAACTTATTTGTGTTCCAGTTCCAAGTATCTGTAGTGAGACCAGATTGATAAAACCTCAAGCAAAAATCTGATTGAGACTTTATAAATCTGGCCTTAATGAGGATATTTAGAGCTATATTATTCATATTATTTTGTAAGATGAGGGGATTAAAAACCTTTCCTAAAGAGCAAGGCTCTTCTAGCATCTTCTTGATGAAAATCCCAAGTTTAGAATTACCTGTTTAGGAAGAAGGCGAGAGACAGAAATTAAAGGATCTTTCTTTAAAATAATAAAAGCAATTAATTTTGAAAATGTAGGGCAGCCTGGGGTAATGAAGCCAAGCCCAGGACCCTGTCCTTTGGATCAATACAGAAAAATGACAAACCCCAGTAGAGTCTAAGGGCTGGAGGGGTGCCCTGCAGATATATGCAAATCCAAGCTCTGCAAAATTAGTTTTCTTTCTCATTCATGCCAAACACATAGTGAGAGGAAGTGTGTTTGGAAATGGAGGTTTGCATATTTTGAGGGCATGGTTTTCTAAATACACAAATTATACCTTTTATCCATGTATCTGTGAGACCAAGACCTGAAGAACTCCTCTAAAACTCATGCAGCTTGCTAAAGTGCACATTTAAAGCAAGAACATTGTTCTTGTATCATGTTTTCTAGGACTGTCTCCAGGGGAAAACTTAATTTATTTCCATGACTTGGATGTGGATTAAGGGCTCAGAGTATCTGAATGCTTGGCCACTCATTACAACTAAAGGGCTTGGTGTCAGACATCATATCCTAATGGAGTATGTATTAACCAGCTGGCCAGCAAAGTCTAGCTTTAGAAATATGTGACATTCTGAAGTGCTTCCATTTTGCTCATTGAATTCAGCATGAAGATTTGTGCATCTGCAAGCTCTTTAGAAGCAGCTGACAACAGAGTGGCTTGTTTGCTCAGAGACAAATTTCTGTGGCTTGCTACATGGTGTGAGAGTCGGGAGTTCACCTTTCCCTCTTGTTTTGCAGCTGTCCCAAGGAAGACATTGGGGAAACAGATGGAAATCTTAAGAGACACTCTGTGACAGAATTTTAGGAATAATTTTAGAAATAAAACCTGTGTTTTATGTGATCCCCTAATATACCCAGCTGCTAAAACTGTTTTCTCTCACCCAACATGTGCCAGCGTTGGGAACATCTGCTAAGGTGTCCCAGTGCTGGTTACAGGTATGGTATTGAGCAAATCAAGTGCAAAACTTATATAAAGGGGAATGCAGGACACTCTTCCAGATCATTTCTATCTACCAGGAAAAAACACTGCAGTTCACGCAGGATTTCTGGTTGATTGGTTTTGAATTAAATAAAGATCTTTTGAATTAATAAAGAACTTAATTTTATCCAAGTCCTCAAGCACATTTGCATTTTCCTCAGCTAACGTGCCTCTTATAGAAGTGGAAAGGTGCTGTCTTTTCTTAGACTTGTGGATATAGCTGAGAAAAAGAAAAAGGGGGTGGGGGGGGGAAGGGCAACCCAATGGACAGGTTCTTGCAAACTGCAGAAACTGCAAAAAACTCTTGTTTGCTTGTTTGTTTTTCTCCCAGTTATGTCAGTTGGCCTACAAAAATGTATTCGCTCCTCCCACATAGCTTGCCAGAGGCCTTATGACAGCTAAAACAATGCTGTTGTTGTTGAAGGCAGTGTTTTCAACTTTGGAGAACAAAGAGTATTCATTATCCTCCTGGTATTGATGTCTGTAGGGAAGAACACTGGTTATAGATCAACTCCTTAAGAGCCTGTCTCAAAACATCCCCAACCCTACTGTCCACTTTAATAGAAAATCTTGTTCTACTCAATATTTATATTTTCAATATTTAAAACAGGGTTTTCTGTCAAAATTGGGAGCACACAAATATGTGATAAGTGGGATTTCAAACAACCAGTTCTAATGTTTTTCTCTAAATGGTCAGAAAGAGTTTTTCCTATTGCTAAGCAAAGAAGTTTACACAGGTTTACCAATCACATCTTGCACTGCAGCAATTCGTATTACTGCAGAGCCACCAACAGCCCAGTCTCCACCAGGAGAGAAATAAATGCAGAATGAGGCTTCCTTAGAATTTCTGTGCCATTGAACAATCCTGAGCACATTTCTCACTGTGGAAGGTTAATAGGAGAATTTCCAGAACAAGACTCTTGTGCACAGAAGGCAGCATACTCATGTATGTATGTATGTGTGTATGTCCAGGCTCACTCCAAAAAAAAGACTTGAACAAAGTACTACATAAATAGGATGTAATAAAATAAAGCTGGTGACACATTGTGTGACTAGTTGTGTGGTTTCTAAAATGTTTACATATAAATAAACAGTCAATGTATTTTTGCTGCTCATCAGACTTCTTATTAGCACTTCATCTTGTGGGCTTTGCAGTGACAGGTGATGACACATTTGTTGGAGAATATGCTAGTTCACAGATCAGATTAGCAACAGATCAATATTCTAGAGAAAAAGCAAAAAAATCTCTAGGACATTTCTGGGCAAAGCAAACCAAGGAGAAAATAATAAGAGAAAAAGAAAGTTTGGTATTATTATATTACCATACTGCACTCTGTTTCCCAATGTTGCAGCACAGAATTCAAGTTGGTGCCAAGTCTCTGCTTGGCTCTAAAAAGAGATTTCTAAGCATTTGAGAAGAGCTGGTTCAAAATTATGTGAAAAAAAATAAATACTTTTTCCTGGAGAAGTTGGTGTTTGCAAACAGTAGTGTTGGAATTTTCCTGCATTTCTCTTTTGTTCTTCATTCTGTTTGAAGAAAACTGTGCATGTTACTTCACTACTCTGTTGAAAAAAATCTTCAAGCCTTGAGGCATATATAGTGCCTCATTTTGCTTCATTTTAGCCTATGTAGCTGCAAACCAAGGCTATTGGTTTAGCTGGTTTAAAAATTGTTGGCTTCCATTAAACACCAATAACCATAATGCTCCTGTAACACTTTCTGGCTGTCCTAGTCCTCAAAGAAATAATGCACCCATGCAGGCTTCATTGATCTTTGGGAAGGCTGGAACTCTGGTTTGTGAATAAACATCTTTTCAAAGCTATTAAAACTTTTGATTAAACAGTGTGATTTTTTTTTTTTTTTGCTATCAATTTATTCCTTAGCCTTATTGAAACAGAAAATAGAGCACTCCCTACCATTTATCATTACTCCAGTGTATTAAAGTGCAGTATTCTGAAATGATTCAAACAAGGCTGCTCACATATGAATGTGCAAAATGGATTGCAGCAACCCGGCACTGCATCTGAGGAGCTGGCTCTGCTATTGGGCTTTGCCTTTAGGCAACTCCTGAAGAAAAATCACTTCTGGATGCAATTTTCCTGGTGTTGAGTGAAGTCTCAGCAGCAGTTAAATGGTCCTGCTTAAATGGGAGTCACAGTCTCAGTAGGCTCCAATCTGTGGAGTCCTGTGGAAGTTCACAAGTAAAAACAAGGGTGCATGACCCTGGCAATGGCAATGCTGAGCTTGGCTTCCTGAAGCACGGCAGCATCCTAAGGAAACAGTCCAGTCTCAGCTCTCCAGGGATGAAGTTGTTCCTTCAGTGGATAGGAACAGTTAAGCTCAGTTGCACAAAACATATGTTGCTTGCATAAGATACATATTGGGTGAAAACTCTGCTTTTAATTATAGATGGTTGCATAAAATGTCAGATTAAAGCACAGATTTAGCAGTATTCTTGGCCTGCATGATACCAGCCAGAAAGAATGTTTTTCCTCGTGTTTACTCCTCTTGGAGCAGAATTTGTCCAATTTTATGAAAGTTTTTTGATTCAAATTTTAAAAATCAACCTCACTTATTGTGTCTCTCAAGGTTTCTCAACAGCAAAATTGCTCAGGATCAGTTCCAGAACAAGCTGAGCGGGGCTGGTTTGAAACAGGGAGAAATGGAGATTTAGTATCTCACCTCAAAGCAAGAAAGCTAAAATTCAGTGTTATGTTGTCTGAGGCAATCTTAACCTTTGGTGTCCTTTTGCCAATAGACTGATGGGGAATTCCCATCCTTTAAAAACACCAGTTGCCTCTGATAAGTAAGATTCCTTCAGTAATTCTCCATAGCCTGAGATAATTATATCCCAGGCAAAACTGGCAAGGTTTGAAATGTGATCAGATGTATATCCAGCTGAGCATGTTCCACTTAACTATTTGTTCTGATTTAGCCATTGTCATTCCAAAAATACTGCTGTGGAGGAAAATATAAACATGATCCTGTCTTTTTTAGGCTTGTTGCCATCTGTATCATAGTTACCAAATGTTTCTTGCCTAACTTGTATTTAAAATTAACCCAGCCTATACATTGCCTGCCTTTACTGCAGGCATCATATAGTAATAACAGCTCTGTTCACAGAATGTGGTCTACTTAGACCTTTAGCTTTGAGTAGTGTTTTCTGACAAGGGTTATCTTTGCCACTTCTTCTATGAATATATAGGTTCTTATTCTGCTATGGTGATTCACTTCTCTACTAATTTTTTTGAAGTACATTGAGTTACACCAGCTGAGGTTATGGCCTCTACTGTGCTTTTCAGAATGTTTTCTTTCAGTCTCCTCTATTTTTAGGTCAATTACTGATACCCCATCACATTACAGGACTGAAGATAGCACCTGTCCTTTTATTTATATCCTCATATTTTCTGAGTTCCTGTTGTTGCTTTTTTTGACCTCTCTTCCACATGTAACTGCTTCTCATTATACTATTTCCTGATTTAAACTGGATTACACAATAAGGGTGTAGGTTCAATAATCCCTTTGAAAAAAGTAATTAAGCAGAAAATGATAGCACTAGACCTCTGGGTTAACCCCAGCCAAGGCAGAATCACCAAGCACATTAAGAGGACACTTTCCATTTTTAATGAGGTGATTAGTGGTAAGATCCTGTGTTTGAATGCTGGGAATGCAGTATTACTTTGGCAACCTTTGCTGAGAGCATGTTTAAAAGAGTATTTACTGCAAAGTCAGGTTCTGCCTGAATCCAAGGGGGATCCTTAGCACCAGGAGGGGAGAAAAAAGGCTGCCTTCTCTTCCTAATCTGCAGGTTCTGCATTTCTTGAAAAGGTTGACAGAAGTAATTTGATTGGGAAGGTGGCTGCCAGCTATCCATGACCAGATGCTGGGGCAGAAGGGAAGAGCCACGGATGTGGCTCTGGTGTCTGTCTGCTTGTGACAGAAGTGAGAAGGGAGCCAAAGCAGCAGCCATCTGACTCTCAAAAAATACTCACTTGAAGTTACCAAGTTTGTACTGTCAAGTGTAATGGCAAAGAGCCAAGGCTGTTCTGTGTGAAGTACCCAATTAATATCTGAATGAGTATTTGGAGGTTTTGGCATATGTTCAGGATTTTTTACCACCTGACCTTTTCTAATCTAGTTTATTATATATGGCTTTAATTGTGTAGTGTATTTTTTTTCATTAATCATTGTAGCTCATCCTTGAAAATAAGCATTATTGACACATCTGTGGCAGTGTAAAAATAGAATCACTCAAAATTATGGTTTGTTTAAAATATATTTCCAATATGATTTATAAGAGTAACTTCACATGCAGAAAGAAACATAGATTTCAATAAACACCTATTTGCAAAAGTCTGTTATTGTACTCAGATGGGCTGCAATATATATATATTCATATATATATACTTATATATATATATATGTACCCATATACCCATATATATATATAGCATATATATGCTATTCAAGCATTAGTTTTCCATATTAGCGTTCAGTCTGTATTTTACCACGATCTAAATAAGGCTACCAGTTGCTGCCTCACTTTACCAATTTTAGCATGTTAAAAACATTGTAGCTGATTGCCTATTTCTCAACAACTTTGTGCAATTACAATTGCGATTGTCAAGATGTGTGTCTCGGATTAAGTTTTGAGAGTAAGGTTGCAATGGGTTATGTGGCAAGGGTAAATGGTTTGCTTCAAGTTTCTGAAGAAAAAGCACTCTGAAGGAAAAGCACACTGCTCTCATTTTCCAGCCAGCCTGAACACCTGAAGAACATTTATGTTCCTGGTGTTTTCGGCTCCCATCTCTGGTGCTGCTGTTACTGCTGTTAATTACCCATTTGGGTTTCTTTTCACTTAGCGCTAATGCTTGGCCCTGGCAGACTGACTCACTGTAAATGAGGAAGAAATCTTTCTTTGTCCTCAGCAAATCAGAATAATTAATATTTTTTTTTTATCATTATGCTTCTTGGCTGACATTCTTTTAGCAAAAGAAAGAAAGGGGCATGTTTAATTAAAACAAGAAAGCCCTGAAGTTAAACAACATTTCAGTCACAGCAATAGTTGAATAACATGCTCTTTTTTTCCAGGGTAACACACCTGCCTTCTCAGCACTATTTACTCTACTGCTGATGTAGTGTAAGCCCATTTTTGCAGCAAGAGTCTGCCAAAAGCTAAATAATTTGCTAAGTAGCAGGAAGAAACTTTATCTTTGCACTTCAAAAATGCCTATAATAGTACAACTGAGGACTGAGGGCTGGGAAATGCCAGGCTGATTCTGCCACTGCTACAACACTGGAGAAAAACTGGAGGCCAAGAAGATGCCCAAAAGCAGGTGGTAAAGCAATGGCCTTGAGTTCTATGCAACCACCTTCCCCCTGCAGGTGTTTTCAATGCAGGAAAACTTGAAATTTAGCATTGAATGAGGTGGTGCTTCTGAAGAGACATTATCAGCACCTCATTATATGCTGCAGGGCACCTGCAGTAGTTGTATGGGTGTTAGGAGTGGTGGCAAACATCAGGTGGTTGCTGCAGGCAGAGTGAAAAAGGTGTGTGTGTGTGGAGGTTCTTGGTGCTGATAAGAGTATCTGTCTTCTTCCTTCCTACTTGGACTTTCTTTGATTTCTAACTGCTTGGCCTTCATGGATGAGATGCTCCAGGAAATTCTTGCCTTTATCAAAGATACAACAAGCACGGATTTAATCTGTACTGGCTCTTCATGCTTAGTCTCAAATTTATCTAAATATCTTCAAAAACCACAAGGAAAGGTCTCCTACCTCCCGAAATGTCTGCTTCAAGAGCAAAACCTAAAGTGAATACAGAAGGCATTAAAGCATTAAGCTAAGTGCTTCAAAAGTTTCAATTTACATTCAAGTATTTCTTCATTGAAAAAAAAAAATTTAAAAATATCACTCCCCAGCTTTTGCATATGAGTAGTATGTAAGATGTGTGTCCTGAAACAGCACGTTGCCAGGCCTGGCTTCATGTGAGGAAAAGCATTTTGGCTTTCCTTTATACAAGTCAAGAGCTCTAGATGTGTTGAAAAATCACCTTAGCACTCTTTTTCTGTGCCTAATATATGTGTGTTTATGGTTCCAGCACAGATAACTGCTGTAAAGCTCATCACCATCATCACAAAAATTACCAAACTGGAAGTTCAGGACCAACGTAAAAAAACTCTAGTGTACACTTCACTAGGGTGGAGCAATAAGGAACAGGAGGACATAGTGCAAGTGATCCCCTTTTAGAATGGAGCAAAGGTGCCAAGAGCTGTATTTCCATCTCACACCAATAGAAACACTCCTATTCCACAAGCAGGAGAGTGAAAAAGACTATTAGCTTCTTGTCCCATATCTCTGCTGACCCTAAACCAGAATTCTGAACCTACCAAGGAAAACCCTTTATGTATGTGAACAGCCCCAGATTTTATGTAAAATCCAAGCAAATGCAGAGGAAGAAAACCCAACAGGGATCCTCCTACCAAATGGAGTTATCTCCCAAATGTGAAGAAAGAAATGCTTTAAGAAACAAGTCCTCCCCTTCTAAAGTTGATGCCTAAGTAACAGATAGGCCATGCCTCTCTCATTCTAATGACAAGAAGACTACAGTGAATTACTTATTATACATGTCTGTGCTTTAGAAGTCTAAAACTGGGTGAGGTGAGCCTCCTTGGGCAATAGATGATAAATATATGATCATGAAGATCCCACTACACATGCTTTGGAATGTTTACACATGAACACCTGGGCTAGATGGATGCTTCTGTGCACTAAAATTAGGGGAAAGAACCATAATGAGTTCCTAAGAACTGGACCTGATTACATCATGTACATTTTGCTGCTCAGCTTCAATGCCTTAATTTTTCAGTTATCTGAGACAAACAACAATTTAAAGTCTTACAAACTTAGTGAAAAAATGATGCAGACATAAAGTTCTTTTACCTACAACCAGGGAAAATGGAAGTGTGTTTGTTTGAACATTTACTACTTTCCTATGAAGATAAAACCCACAATAAATTTGCTGGTATTCTATACACCAACATTTATTTTAAACTTCATTTGGAGTGAAGATGGGCTTTGTCAGACTCACCTCTCTGACAAGTTTATAATGATGTTTTCCTATGCACCCTAATCTAAATAAGTGGACAGAATTTCCCTACCTAACTCAAAAGCAAATTAATTTATCTTTTCATTGCAAATTCAGTGCTCTAGAGCATGCCATCCTGACCAAATTAAGGCCCTGGCTTGTAAATCTGACTTTACCATCTGTTTTTTGCATGGAGTTCAACCAAAAGCCTTAAGGAGTGAAACTGTGTTCATCAAAGGGTAGATTCTGGCTGCTAGTACAGAGTCTTGGCATATAGATTGGCATATCAGATGAAAGCACAGGATTCAAAGCTAATTTGGGATCCAGTCATATTAACTGGAAGTAACAGATGCGTACAAAGGTACATTTCTCTATGGTTAATGTGTGCTCTGATTTGATTCTTGCACTTACTGATCTTCATGAGGCTTCACAAGCAAGGTATGTGCAAGTACAGGATTTGTTTCTTTATGTTCTAAGCTACACTTCTATATGGCTGGTGGGGAAAAGAAAATAACTAAGGAACCAGTTTGGGCTGGTGAAGAGGAATGAAGAAAGTGATGGTGAGAAAACAAATGCTCATATATGAGCAAGGACACACAGTCTCCCCTGAATGTTCTTAAAGAGCAGACAGATAATCTCAGAGGCATTATCAATCATTTTTGACATGTCATTAAGAGTAGATGAAGTTCCAGTGGACTGAAGGACAGGATAGACAAGGTACAGCCAGTAGTTAAGTAGGTAATAAATTGGAGAGAAAGATGGGGATCTTTTAGGCAAACTTCAATACCCAAAGACTTAATAAAAAGGTTTATTCCCAGAAATTATTGCTACATCTTCCCAAATGTGCAAGTGTCAGGGCCTGTGGGAGAGAATGGGCTCAGGTCCAAGGAGAGGCAGAGAAATGGGCAGGAACATACCCAGCCAGTAGTTTCTGACTGAGGAGTATGACAACCTCTACTCTCCACCCCTGATTCCTCATCTGTCCCTGCCAAACACAGCGTTTATGTTTAGGATCTTTTTCTAGGAAAAAAAAAAAAAAATTAATCAGTAGAAGAGCCCAAGTAAAGGATCAGACATATGCATGCTCTGTGACCATTAATCTAATGTAAGTGATCCCATGGTCCTGCCATATTGAGGAGTGACTTTGAGTATTGGTACTCAAAACCAATACTGGATGTCATGTAGCAGATAGAGGCATGCATGAAAGGCCAGAGATGCAAGAATGGGCAGAGCATGTCCTGGCAGAAACAAAATAAACCATGCCCTAAATCTTGACTTTTCTTTCTAACAAATCCCAGGCTCAGTTACCCAAGTTGTTTCTGGAGTCCTTGAATGCCATTCTGATATTTCTTTCCACTGTGGGATATTTTGTTTTCGTTCATTGATTTAGGACAGCTCTTTTGGGGAACTCATTGTTAGACTAAACATGAATAAGCATTTTAAAAGAACAGTAGCAGAATCATTAATTTATTGAGGCAGATGCTTCATTAATATAAAGGCAATAACGCTATGCTGATATATGGAAGTAAAGATCTGTCCTATTGAATATCCAAAGAAGACTTGCCAGCCATATTAGCCATGCTTCATTGCCTTGTTTTCTGTATGTCTAAAGAAAGCCAAAGATAATTAATTCTTTCTTATACCACTCATTTCCACAAGTCTCACTATTATGCACAGACCATTAATCCATACTCCTGAGACCTCCAACTTTTAACATTTCATCTTTCGTAACATTTTCAAACAGATTTTTGTAGCTATTGTAGTGTTAAGTTTTACAGAACTAGAGTTTCTTAGAAATGTTGTGACATGCCATTAATTGGCACTTGCAAATTGATCATGTTACCTTTCTTCAGAAGCCTGCAGAAGACCAGATCTGCATTGATATCTGATATCATGCTCTTACGTGGGACTGTTTTAAAGCTTTATTTTATTATAAATGTATTGTTTTCACATTCCATCTAGGATGGGCATTAAATTAAATAGTGTAGCTGCTTTCAATTATACTCTAATGTTCTATATCAAGATATCTTTCATTTTTCATGGCATTGCTCAGTTGCCCTGCCCCCTTCTCTGCTGGCTTCTGCACTCAAAGCTTCTGAGCACTTGGGAATTACCCAGGGATGGAAATTAACAGATGTCATTTATTTGCCACTTATGCTTGGGTAATAAAATCAATGAATCATTTAGGTTGGAAAAGACCTTTAAGATTATCAAGTCAACGCTTTAACCCAGCACTGCCGAGTTCACCACTAACCCATGTCCCTAAGCAGCACATCTATATAAGTACCTCCAGGGATGGTGACTCAACCACTTCTTTGGGCAGCCTGTTGCAGAGCCTGACAACCTTTTTCGTAAATAATTTTTTCCTAGTATCCAATCTAAACCTCCACAGGTACAACTCGAGGCCATTTCCTCTTGCTCTGTTGCTTGTTACTTCTGAGAAAAGACTGACCCCCACCTTGCTACAGCCTTCTTTCAGGGAGTTGCAGAGAGCAATAGAATCTCCCCTGAGCTTTCCTTTCTCCATACTAAACAACCCAAATTCCCTCAGATGCTTCTCATAAGTCTCATGCTCTAGTCCACCCACCAGCTTAGTTAACTTTCTCTGGACACACTCCAGCACCTCAATGTCTTCTTGTAGTGAGGGGCCCAAAACTGAAGGCAGTATTTTGTGGGTGGCCTCACCAGAGCCAAGTACAGGGAGATGACCACTTTCTTAGTCCTGCTGGCTACCTTATTTCTGATATAAGACAAGATGCTGTTGGCCTTCTCTGCCACCCAGGTACACTGCTGGCTCATATTCAGATGGCTACCAACCATACCCCCAGGTCCTTTTCTGCCAGGCAGCTTTCAAGCCTCTCTTCCCCAAGCCTGTAGTGTTGCATGGGGTTGTGACCTAGGTGCAGGACTCAACATTTAGCCTTACTGAATCTTTTACAATTGGCCTCAGCCCATCAGTTCAACCTGTTCAAGATCCCTCTGTAGAGCCTTCTTACTCTTGAGCAGAGAGAGCTGCTCAATTCACTTGGGGAAAAAAATCATGTTCTTACAAACCAATTAAAAACTTTCCCCTTCCATAGGGTTTGCCTCAAGAAGTTAAAGGAATAGAATGCTGTTAGGGAAATGCCACAGATAAACCCTGTGCAGGCATAGTCCTCCCTTCTTCTGTATCTCTCAGCCTGGGACTGGAGATTGGTAGGGGGCATTTTCTAATGAGATGGAGGAAGGGCAGCAGGTGTTGGCTGCACCTGCAATGACACAAATGCTGCATGAAGAGGATGTCCCAACCCCATGAGGGCAGTATTAGCAGGAGTCATGAAGACCCATGTTAGGGAGGGAGATTTTTGTACCTCAGCAGCTCTGAGATTAACCTGGTGGACATTAAGGAATGTCCATGATGCCATTGCTAATGCCATGGATAGGCTGAGATTGCCACCAGTGTGGGCAGGGGAAAAACAGACTCTGGGAATGTCTGCTGGAGCTACAGGCTAACATCTCTTTATAAACAGCTTTCCCATCCTCCCTCTGGTGAAGATAAACTCTCAAAGTTCTCATTTGGTGATGGTTTTTTGTTAGCCTCCAACAAACCGAGTTGAAGGAAATAAAGAGCCATGTGTGAATGCACATTGGTTCATTGGGTTGCCATCCAGCATGTAGAGGTGAAAAAACACTGGCAAGGACAGTGGAGGTGAGCATAATGCTGCTTAGCCTTATGCTGCTTGTTCTTCATTGATTCCTAAAATGATTCCTTATGGTTTTAATAAAGTCACTGCAGCAGTGCCTGTAAATAGAGAAAAATCTGCTGTGGAAAAAACCCCAAAACTCTGGAGGGGTTTGAATTCTGCCTTTTTGCATATGGGTTCAAAATGATTTATTTTCAAAATGTCCAGATAATGAACTAATTTTTCACTGTCTAGTAAGGGACTAGGAAGGGAAAGTAAAGTAATATGCTTTCTAAGGCCTAGCTAGCATCTCGAAGTGAAACACAAACCATTCACCTTTTATAGAGGTCACAGACTAGAAAATGTGATTCCTTCTAAGTCAACCATTAATTTTTTCCTCCATTCTGTAGCATATGTGGCACACTTTCTGACACCAGAAATTCAGAGCTATTTTTCTAGCCTCAAGATCTAGAAGATCTTGAACCCCCCTGAAGGAGATAGGGTGTAGCTTATCCTCAGTCTCCATACACACACAAAAGGGAACAAAGTTGGTGTGGTTTTAAGGTATAACTCTCTGTTATGCATGTAAAGGGCAAAAAAATACTGGAAAAACTTTCATCTTTGTTTACAGGATTTTTAAAGAGAGAGAAGCCCGTTACTTTTTTAAGTGGCCACATGAGCAAACATGAGGAGGTTTCTTTCTTCTTTAGCATCTGGAAAATGGAATCTGATGTACAAAATACCTCCCATAAGTAATCAACTGGCTTGTTCATGCCTCCTCATCTCAAATTTGAAAGCTGCCTGGAAACCTGAAATACCCTGGGGATAAAATAATGGGCATTATGCTTATTTTCTAGCAAAGCCATCTTTGGTATTCTGCCAGCACTAGTCAGGCTTACTGGACCATACCTCATCAAAGCAGGGAAAGGTATGAGCAGAAGCCTTTGGCTACCTGAAAGTTCAGAGAGCGATGAGACAGAGTGACCTCTCTCAGGCTGTGAGATAAATAATAAATGGGAAAAAAAAAAAAAAAAAAAAAAAAAAAAAAAAAAGAGAGAGAGAGCTGACAGTAAAGTCCAGCTCCTAGTAGGAGCAGAGGGGATCATTTCACATATCAGCATCTTCTCCACTTCATTGCACGGAAAAATTTATTCACAGAGCACTTTACTAAGCAGGTTTTTTCGCCCCTTGCTACTTGACTCCCAGCTCTATGAAAGTGTAATGGATGATTCAGCATGGGAGTGGAGCTAAGAAACATTTTGTACACCTTGGCTGGGAGCCATATGACCCCAAGGAGTGTGGTTTTCCCCTGCATTCCCACAATGAAATTCCACTGGCTCTGAGCGAACAGCTGCCAGCAAGGGCTGCAATATTAGGAAGTGAAAGGATATTTGTGGCATCTCCTTTTTAGAAAGAAAAAAAGAGAGGTCTCTTCAGTGACAGTTTGAGAGGTGTTAAAGGGGTTTATTTGACTCATGCTTGATGAAACAGTTGGATTTTCAACTGAGGAGCTGGAGATGGAACCCTGTTGACCTGAGAGGAACCACAGGGTAGGGGTGGGTCTGTGGAAAAACAGGAATTTCTGGAGTCTTGAAGAGAGAGATGTGGGAGCAGATTAGTGAATCCTCTGGCCCTTACCCTCCAAGGGCCTCCAAGCCCATATCTCACTGGGAAGGAACACTCACTTACAGTCAGGCTAAAGTGATTTACTGGATTTGATCAGGACAGAAAACATTAATCTTCCAGATCAAGGCACAGATGACTTTGGTGTCTGAAGGGAAGTTGTCAAGAATGTCAGTTCTCTCCAAGCCCAAAGCTGGGCTGGGAACTGAGGACCGAACCTCAAATTTCAAAGGAAGGAGTGACTGAAAAGGGAAGAAAAATATATACAGAGCTATTGCTTTTAAAAGAGGGTAATAAGATGGGGCTGTCTCCCTTTACTATAGGCTGAACAAGATCTTTGAAGGTCCCTTCTAGTCATGGAGCTGAGAGAAGATGCATATTAGATTCAGAAGATAACTGAGACTGAGCAGCAAGGAGCTGTGGCAGGAACTGAAAAAGGAAAAAAGTCAGAGGCAACACTCAGAAACAATGGTCTCTTCACAAATCCTCCTTCATGTAAGAATTTCCTGTGAGTGGCAGTCAGGAAGATAAAATAGACGGGATAATATAGGGTATGATCACACTGAGAATCTCACAGCAATGATACAGTAAAACTTGGGGAAAACAAAGAATACACCGAGGGCAAGTGTCAGAAGAGGGAATGGCACAGAGCAGAGCTTTGGGACCATAAACTAAAAGGAAAAAGATCTTACCTTTGCACTGCAGATGTGAAAGCAGCATCTTGGCTTCAGCAAATGTCCTTGGGAATAAACTAAAAGGCAAAGGCCATGCACCTGAGTTGTATCAGCAATTTCCACCGTCCACAGCCATGCAGTTGTTATTATGCAGTCATGCTTGCATGACAAGTCC
Source organism: Calypte anna (assembly GCF_003957555.1). Lineage (NCBI taxonomy): Eukaryota > Metazoa > Chordata > Aves > Apodiformes > Trochilidae > Calypte > Calypte anna. Next base: position 39,825,668 of record NC_044245.1, read on the forward strand.
AGTCCAATATCCACTTCCACTGGAACAGATCTTGCACGTCACTGTTGATTAGCCTGTGTGGAGCCTCCATCACCTGCTGGTTGGGTTTCACTTTACAGAGTGGGGGTCAAAGGGGTCAGTTTCACATTTCTGTTAGACATACTGCACTTCTCATACATAGCTGTCCCTTTTTATTTGTTACCATTAACAGGATGCCTCTCTGGTGGGACTACTGCAGGTTATACCCTTGTTTCATTACATGAATAATGCATGCACTTGAGTTCTTTTCATCACTCATCCTGTGTGTCTAGTCTTAGAAGATGAAAAAAATTTTAAGCATGGCACTCACTCAGCATCTCCTTGTCTGTGTGGCATAGACAACGGAAAAAGGGTATTTACATCTCACTCTTCATTTGGTCCTAAGTAGAGGTGAAAGCTAGAATCACAGTGAAGGCAGAGATGTGCATTGGAAAGAGAAAAAATAGTGGCCTTAGGTCACTATAACTTCCATATTAAGAAGCTAAGGTCCTTTTTCATGTATAAATTCTCTGGTTTTGTTTGAAGTTTCTCAAAGGGCTGCTTCTGATGTCACCTACAGTGCCATTATTTACATGGCAACTCAGTTGTTAGCCCATTTCAAGCCCTGAACAACACAGCTGATCACCAAAGTTTGCAGATCAACATGATAAAAAATACATTAGTAGGGCATTCGTATGAATATTTTATAGCTGTTGTCATTTTAAAAGTTTTACTGGACACACTGAACTGTGTAAAACTGCAAGTCCCAGACCTTGCTTTGGTATCAATGAAATAATGAGATCCTTTCAAGACACTTGACTAGCTCTCAAAAATAGCGCTGTATCTCACAGGGAATGGATAGTCCCAGAGCTATGTGCAGATTTTCCAGTGATGCTGTTATCACATCCTGCACTGAGCTGCAACACAACCCAACCAATTGTTCCTCCTTCAGCCATCTGATAATGCCACTGATGACACTTTGGTTCTGGTAATGTGGCAGCCCTTCCTTATGGATGTGTTCCATAACCAGAAAGCACAGAAAAACTGTGTCACCACATTATTCATGTGCTTCTGGTGCTAAATTCAAACTGGCTACCTTGGTTTGCTCTCAGTTTGCATTCAATAGCCATGCTGGAGCAATCCTCATTTGTAATGAGCAGGGAAAAAAATTCAGAAGTCGCTTTCACTCACTTATAAGTGGTGTCAGAAGATTAGGAACAACAAAGGAAGTTCAGAGCCTGGACTGCCTCACTGCACCATTTGCTGTAAGTGCTCATCAGCCAGTGTGACCTGCATTTTGGAAGACAATGAAATCACATCTGCTCCTTTTCATGGTACACTCTGAGTGTGACTGTGCCCCATCAGGGTCTTTTCACAGCACTGGCAGATGGCAAATGGCAAAACAGCCCAAAAGCTGATTTAGCTGACTTAGCAAACTCTCAGTACAGCCAAAGGAAAAGAGAAGGCACTTTTAGGTAGCATACCTCTGCCTGATTTTAGGTGCCTGTTTCAGACAGCAGTGAATCACACTTTGGGCTCTATTCACTATTGCCCAAGGGCCTGCTCTGGTCACCAGAGAGCCCAGGTGACCCCCATTTAGGCAGATGACTCCCATTCCCATTCTATTCAGGCAGATGAAGTGCCACTCCAAAAGTGCACTTGAACTGTAGTACCGTCTTCTGCCTGGTCTCTTGTAACTATGGCCTCTTGAGAGTTTATTTTTGGGTACCTGGGAGCAGGATAAACTTGCTATTCCCAGTCTGAGGCAGCATCTCCTGGCTAGCACTGAGGTCTATCAGCTGTTGCTCTTGGAAATGAAGTTTACATCCTATTGCATCAATAAAGGCAAAGTCAAGCACAGTAAGGGTAGCTCTGCAAGTTCATTTCATTGATGTTTGCTATAACTGAGGATGTACAGACCTTTTCTGCCAGCTGGAGATGGCTGGTCAGTAATAAGGTCAGTAATAAGGAGAGAAAACCACAATGCCTTATACATCTTTCCCAAATTTTTTCTTCCTTCCAGCTTTCAAAAAACAGATTTCTGTTTGCATTATATTTTCCTGGTGGTTCTTCTCTGTGCTGAGGAGACCTTAAGAGTGGAAACATATAGCTCCTTATATTTCAGAAAAAGAAAACTCTGCTAACCATGCAGCCTGCAACTAAAAGGATGAGTATGACAAGTCTTGCTAAAGCATAGCCAGCCCCATATCTAAGGGTAACCCTATAGATAGTTAAACCAAAAATCATAATCACAAGCATAAAATTACCCTCACAAATCCATCCATTGGAAATCTCCAAGGGACCTCAGAAGTAATAGGAAGAATGATCTCAGAATGTCTCATCTGCTTAACCAACTTAATAATTTGCATAAAAACTTTTCTTTTACCACACCAGGTGACCTCCAGGTGACTAAAACGTATTGTTCAAAATATTTCTGGATGAAGATCCAGTATGGACTCACTGTCTATACTACAACACTTTCCGGCTTCCAACATTCAAGCTCACCAACCCCCTCTTCTTGTTGAACTCGTATCACTAGATTAAAAAGATTCACTGTGCTCTATCTACTCTTTTTCACTACTTCAGGTCCTACTGAGGCACTTCACAATAAATAAAGCCCTCTTAGGATAAAACATTTTCTCAGATTCTTCAGACTTCCAAACATCTCTGCACCTTTTTCATTTTCTAACATATTTTTCAAAATGACAGTGTTGTAACTTCATGCATTATTTCAGTTCCAGTGAAATTACTTCCTTGCTCCTTCTTGTTTATCTCATGTTTATGTAGGTAAGCATCACATTTGCTTGCACTGCTACAGCACTGAAGTAGGACTATACACTGTGACAGTCCCAAGACTCTTCTCAGCATTGCTGCTTCCCCAGCTCTGCAGGTACAACCTTACAGTTGATGCTTGTGGAAATCAGACATATTAATAAGCTTTATTTTTAGACTTCATACACTCAATCACCATTTCATATACTTGGCATGTCCTTATCATTATTTCTATTCCACTAGCATACATGATATTCACAGATCTGTTTTAAATCAAAGTGAATCATAGATGAATGTTGTATTTATTTCCAGATCACTGATGAAATTGGTTGGTCAGCACTGCTTCTAGTACAAACCACCATGGGATGCCACTAGAAACAGATTCATTCAGAGAAAATTTCATGTTAGCAACAGCTTTGCAATCTGCCATTTAACAAGTTCTAATTTCATCTTATCCAAGCTTTACTGACATTAATTGCTCATTTTTTAAAACCTTGCCTTGCAGTTGCTCATTTTTTAAGAACACAGATTATCCTATAGCAGCAAACAGAACACATTAAACCATCGAAATATTTTTTGACTACACAAGAGTGTTTATCAGCCAAATGTAATTCCCAATAAAATCAGACTGTTCTGACAAGATTGATTTTTTTTAATAGCATATTGACTGTCATGAAATGTTATTCACATCTTTTATCTCTATCTTTATTAAATAAATCTTGCTTCAGTTTTTTCCATTATTTTGCAAGAGATATGTGTCTGGCTAGTGAGGTGATTACCTGTAATAAACTATTTTTCCTTTCTACTGTTCCATCACTAGATGACTGAAGCAATTGTCTATATCTCTTTATGAAAATGACTCAGTTTTGATGCTTTATAAACATTGATCTTAAAGAGATAGTAACACCTTCCTTGCTTTGCAATGGACTGGAAAATACATAAGGAGGCACAGGGCTATCGTGCTTTTTTTTGACTGTGGAACTGAAAGATCTGTTTCTGTTCTGTTTATATGTCCTGTCACTTCTTATGAAGAAGGGTTTGCTTTTCACTTTGTGATATTTTGTTATTTCTTTCTTTAGCTTGTCATATGACTTTAAAAGTTCTGCTTGTCCAAAACCTGGCCAATATTTTTTCTGTACTTGCTTTACCTTGCTTTATGTGTTTTCTACAGTGCTTAAATTCTGATAGCTGTTGTTTTCCCCTCTTTAACAATGTTATATAGCACAGAGTACATTTAATTCTCTATTACATTAGAAGGATTAATGCAGGTAATCATTATAACTATATAAGTATAGCAAGACAGAGGGAGATGGAGATTAGCAGCTCTCTGTCACTGTCTGAGAGATAAGAGCATCTTGAACCACTCCTAGAACCCTAGTCTTTGGTTATGCTGGCCGACCCAAGCCATGTAGAGCACGAGACACCAGCTTACCCTTGAGGAACAATGCCCAGAGCAGGTGGTTTCAGGTTTAACATACTACAAGTAGGGAAATCTTCTAGGTTGAAGGTAAAGTTTCAGGTTCTCTACAGCTGTAGACACTTATAAATCTACTAAGAACATAAAGGGTAACTTTTCAAGGTTTCTCTCTTAAGAAAATTAAAATATTGTAAGGATCCTAGAGCCAGGAGGCCTGAGTATTTGCTAGGAATTAGTCTAGTGCTTGTGAGTTTTGGGTGATGATTGAGATGCAGTAAGCTGTGCAGAGCTGTCATGACATCTAGCATGACGGGATGGATGGTAATCAGGATCATAGATCAGCTGAGGTGGAAAGGGTCAAAAGCTCTCTAGTCTAAGCTTCTGATCAAAGAAAGGTCAGCTCTGAACTCAGACTAGGTTTCGGCAGGATTATCCAGTTGGGTCTTGAAAAACCCTCAGGATGGATATTGATGGCACAACCTTTCTGGGCAGCCTGCTCTGCTGCCTGACTGTCCTTTCAGTGCAAAAAGATTTTCCTTATTTCTAGTTGAAAAACCTACTCTCTGTCGTCCACCTGCCATGCTCCACTATGAACAGCCTGGCTCCATTTTTTGAATTACCTCTTTGTGGGCATTAGACATCTGCTCTTAAGTATCTCCAAAGCCATCATATCTTCTGTATTAAGAAACACTCACACCCAGACCCCACTCTCAACTTCCCCTCAGATGGCAAGTGCTCCTGCCCTAATCATCTTGGAAGCCTTCTGCTGAACTTGCTCTGGGTCATTGGTGCCCTTCTTGTGCTGCAGAGGTTACCATAGCTGGACACCCTAAGTGGGATCTAGAAAGTGCTGTGTAAATGCTTTCTTCAGCTTACTGCTCTTTTACAGCCACAACCCTTTTCCTTCACAGCTCCTTCATGTTCCTTAAGTGTGTGGATTGCACCCTGCCTCCATTTTCCTTGTCAATGCCATTTCAGAACAACAATTTATTGCCCTGCTTTTGAAACTCACACAGCTCTTCCTTGCAACCTGCCTGAATAATCAGCATCCAGAAATAATAGTGATGACTTGAACAGATCAGAACAGGTCTGGTTTTGCTCATGCTGACTGCTGTGGCAGACTATACAGCAGAAACTAAAGAATATCAAAAAGCTCTCCATCCCTTCCCAGAACAGAGAGTAACAACAATGGATCAGTTCCCCACAGCAGCAGCTGTGGGGTCATTTCTGTGCTGAGAAACTATGCTCTCTCTTCCCAGCCTACAGCAATTTTTATCAAGGAAAGCCTCTCATCACTGCCTTGTTATTTATTCTGCCTGCATTGCCCCTTGGAGCAGTGGCCGACACCAAAGGCAGGCTCAGCACAAGGCATTGCCAGAGAATGTTACAAGTGGAAACTGTCCCAGGAGCCACAGAAACAGATGCAAAAATGTACATTCTCTTCCCACTCGACTAAAAATCAGTGACTGTTAGTTACTCACAGACTTCACAGAGTATTTTGGTTAAAGAGTCTGGGGAATAGTTCTAGGGGCTGAGAATCATAGAATCATAGAGTCGGCTGGGTTGGAAGGGACCTCTGAGGTCACCAAGTACATGATTCCACATATGGAGTGTTGAACGTTTCATTTTATGGGCTTTACCTGCATCACAAACTACAAAAGCCAAATAGCCCTCTTCAAGACCAGGCTTGCCCATCAGTCAAGGAGCAAACCTCCTATCATGACCTTTAGTTGGTGAGCTCTGAAGCACATGTGCACAAGTAAGTGTGCCCAGTGTGCCATGAAAACAGGAACCGATGCAGCTACTGGGTACCCTCGCAAACACAGAGACAGAATGGGATGCATCATGTTCAACAACTAGAACAAGTTAAACATCTAATGGCATTTCAAAGCTCTGTCTGTTGTCCTTATAACTTCAATTTTTTACAACTTCTTTCTTCCACATGCTCTCTCACAGTCCTTTCTCAGGCCCTCACAAGCCTTCTCTGTCCTTCCCAGCTGGTAATCCTGGACATTACCTCCGTTTTGTCAAGGTTTCTCAGATTCTTCCTGGTAAGGTCCATCTTGGGCCTCTCCACCTATGTGCTCTGAAAGAAGAACCACAGAGCAAGCAAGGTTCATGTTCAGCAAGCCTCTGGTAAACCCTACAAAGGACGAGACTTTTGTGTTCTTTAGCAACATAATTTTGAACAGGGAAAAGCAAAGATTTCCCAAGGGAATCAGTCATCAATTCAGACACTTGACAGTGAGAGGCGAATCTTCACCATGTTGCGTTACAGGTGGGATAGGTGCAAAGCAATAAACACAGGAAAAATGAACCCTTGTGACCAGAATCTACAAAATAGTCTGATGTGCAACTAGAGGAACAAGCAAAAGCTTAAGGATCTTATTTCTCATGAGCATGTTTTTCCCATCTTGCAGCTGAACCTGTTGCAGCTGCTTTCACAGACATTTCATAAATTTGCAAAACCCTGAGGCCACCAGATTCAATCACCCAAAGTAATAACTCATTCAATTATTTTGCAAACCAACACCATACAGTCAGTGAGCTCAAATAATGAAATGAAAGACAGGAAAAAGAGAAGCTGAGGATACTGTGACTGGGGTGCACCATTTTAAAAGAAGGATAATGCACATATAATACCATGATTAAGGACAGGAGCCTCTTTTGCATGCTGGTTTGTTGAGATAAATCTAAATTTTCCTTCTCTGAAGAAGGAAAAACTGGGAAGAATCAATTGTTGAAAAGAGCATGTAAATCTGGTCAGCATACTGCTAGCCTAGGAATGTATTTCATTTCACTCAGAGAAACACAAATATTGACAGGTGTAGGAATAGACTGAAAGTTCATCAAGTCCTCTTCAGAACTGGGAAAATTAAGAGGATTTTAGACCTGATTCTACCTGCTTATACCATTAATGACATTTTTCAAGGAGATAAATGGTTGTGGACACAGGTGAAAAATCTGTTCAAAAGAAAAGGCCTTTTTATGTTAGGAGAGCTCACAGGTCTATTCCACAAAAATTCAATGTATGTGGAAGGTCATTCTAGCTCAGGAAGATATTGCTGCCATCACACTATCTCTCCTCAGATGCTACCAATTCCTGGATTACAGCACTGTGCAGTGGGGTTTCCAGCTGCTGGGAAAAAATGTCTTCTTCAAACATGGTTTGAATCTGTGAGACAGATGATAACCAAAGGGAGAATGTGACCCTCACCTTACAGTTTCTGGCTCAGAGAGGTTGAGTGGATGCTCTTGCCAAAGGTAATGATGGGAATGTGAAGCAGGACCAGGAGCTGACTTACCAAGCAGGTTTATTCTCCTTGAAACAATCAGTCCTTGAAAGGACATCTTGCTCTCTGGTGGATTTTTCTGAGCATGCTTTGCTTTTTAAAAGGTGGTGAAACATGATTATGTTTCATGATTATTTTCTGATTAGAAAATACGTTCATTATTGATGTTTGTCCAGGAAGTTTCTACTAGTATCAACCTCTTTTCACCTCTACAATGCCAGTTTCAATGATGCATCTGCATCGCATTGGGGAAGTCCTATTCAGGCATCGTTTGCAACGTGAACCATTTGTTTTACTCAAAACAGAGATAACAGGCAATGCAGTCTCAATATTGAAGGAATTCATTTTTCAGTCTTTGTGACCATTTGTTAAAATAATTTACCTTTGAATTTCAAGCTTTAAAAAAACAGTAAGACTAAACACTGGCCTGCAAAGACCACAGTGATTTAATTAAAAACATATAAAATGTCAAAGCTAGCTTAACTGTCATGTGGTAGGGAAATATTGCCAAGTTTCCACCCCTTTCTTGAGACTATATTGGTTTATATGAATTGCATGGGAATAAAACCAATACTTTTTAGTCACAAGGAATTATAAATCAAATTCATTTAAATGGCACTTTTGGCACAAGAAAAAACATGTACAATTTCCAGTGTAATACTTACTGAAACTGTTTTGTGGCCCATTCTAAAGACCTTATGTCAGAGGGACTGATAATTTTCTTTTCAGCCTCAGTAGTGTGTTTATATTTTCACATCTACAATAGTTATTCCATCTTAGCAGAGAAGGAGACAATTTTACCCTAATTAAAGCCTCATTATTCTATCTTAACAGCAGCACATAGTTCTCTTCCACCTCACTTGCTAAGTTTTTATACTGCCCAAGGCCAGACTGTAAATTGGCAGTAGGAGTACAATTAGTACTGGGGATTTCTTGGCTCTTAGGTCTACATTCAGCTGCTAAGACAGCTCTCTCTCTCTCTCTCTCTCTCTCTCTCTCTCTCCCCCACCAACTGTTTTTGGTCTATATCAAGTTTTGTAGGTCATAAATATGTGCAATGTCAGATCAGGTACCGCTTATCACAGCCTGCCCACTTATTCTACAGGAAAAAATATATGAAAAAGAAAATGAATGGATGTTCCTTGAAAAGGAATAAACCATCATATACTCACCAAGAGGAATTATATGATTCACTTACCCCTTGAGTGATCACAAGCTCTTCTCTTCTACTTTCTGGCAGTATATTCTGACAAATATAAAATAGCAAAAAACAAAGAGGTAGTTACTTTTTTTATAAAGGTACCATATATTGCTATTTAGAATCCAAGGAGCAGCTTGGAAGATAGAGTTGAAATGTTAAAGCAAACTGTTCCCTAGCACCTAACACCTTTCCAGTGATGTTAAAATGAGATCTTCATGAACATAAGCTTGTCCCTGATCAACCTGGTACCCAGTATAGCAGGGTAGCTGCATTTCTCTGTGTCGGTACCAGACAGTAGGTTAAGGGATGGGAGGAACAAATTGTGTCTTCTTTTGTTGTACTTGAACAGGCACAACCAGACATATATTCAGTGGTATTAACTCCCAAACTATTCTCTCCTTAGACTTCTTTGCAACATCTGTTTCCACATTTTGTAAGGAACTATTTCAGAACTCAGTGTCATATACTAAGTTTAGTTCTTCACTCAGTGTCTAACCTAAACCTTTCTCTTCATGTTAACCCCTGCCTCCTCCAATCCTAAAGCAAAATAAACCTTCCTCAGATATGGAAATGCTCTCTTTCACAATTAATATCCTTACATAGCAGTCAGTCTCTTTATTCTAAACTAGAGTTGTAGAACCACCCAGGTTGAAAGGGACCTCAAAAGATCATGTGGTCCAACATTTCAAGATAAAGAGAGCCTGGATGAGGTTGTTTAGCATACTGTCCAAACCCATTTTGAAAACCTTTGGTGATGGGGAGGTTATTCAGTGAATGACTGTTCTTACTGTAAAAGATTTCTTTTGTATGTTGGGATGAAACCTCTCACAGTGCAACTGTTGCCCCTTGTCTTGTCCATGTGTCTTCATGTGAAGAGAGAGAAACTGTTCTCTTTGTAGACATCCTTTAAGTACTGGGATACTGTGATGGTGATGAGGTCCCCTCTGATCCTCCTCTTTTTCAGGGAGAAAAAAGACCTAAATCCTAGAGTCTTTCCTCACAGGGTAGGTTCTCCAGCCTTTTGATCATCTTCACAGCTCTCCTCTGAATCCTCTCCATCCTGTCTGTTTCTTTCTTGAAGCAGAGAGACCAGAACTGGACACAATACTTCAGGAGCAGCCTGACAAGCACTCAGTAGATACACATCTCTGTCTCTCTGAGCAATGTCCCTGCAGATATAGCTCAGGATCTGATTTGCCTTTGTGGCTGCAGTGGCACAATGCTGACTCCTGTTCAGCTTATTGTCCATCAGGACCCCCATAGAACAATCTCCACTGCTGTGCCAGTTACCATTTCCTAGCATTTTGTTCCAGGTCCAGCTACCTGACCTCTATTAATGTGCAAATCTTCTTGTAGTGCCATCTTCAAATAATTTTAGGTGTTCTTCCTCAGCCTCAGTTTCAAATCCTGACACCAGGGAATTGCTCATTTTTCAACCCATTTCACATTAAATAAAACCATGTCAGCATCTCACTTCTTCTGCCATCTCAGGTAAAGCTGTGGTTTGTTTCACTGCTACATATTTTGTCTTGTTCAGTACTGAATTCCAGGGGAGGAAGTGATCTCATCATCTGCACTGCAATTTTGGAAGGCATAAAACCAAAAAACTCTTCCCTCAATGTGACACATTAACGCCAAATTACTCTGCTTTATCTCCACAGATCTCTTTGGTTCCCAAATGACCCATAACCTGTGAAACAGGAAGAAAAGGGCTGAAACCCTGGTACAGCAAGTCTTGTCAGAACCCTACAGATTGCAGTGTCCTGCCTGTGTAATCTGAAGCTGTCACTAGCACGTGGGTAAAGGAAGCTCAGTTTAGAAGCTCGCATGCAGAAATATTCAACTCATCAGACTTAACAGGTCTTCAGCCACCTTCCAGATGTGGTTCAAAGTGTTGGCTTGATACCTGATACCACATTAAAAATTTTTACTGAACCAAATATTATATTATGTAAAAAAAGGGATTTGTTTTGTTTTATTTTAATCAGATTATTTTTTGTTTGATTTGGTGGGGATTTGGGGATTTGGTGGGGATCCAATAAGGATTTCCATTTTCCATTCCCATAAAAGAAGCTTATGTTTATCTCATATGGATAGTAGCCTGATAATGTTTCAGACTGAACTACATGAATGGAAAGAGGCAGAAGGGAATAGGGAATAGAAATTTACTCTCTGAGTGAAGTTAAATCTGCATTTTTCCACTGTGCTACCTTAAGTATAACCATCATAAGGAGCTTAAATCATATTTTAGCTCATGGGTATTTCTGTACTGTTGTCAGAATAAAGGTAACCCTGATGTCATGAAATGTCAGTAACACTATGCCCGAAATAATGTAGATAAGCTAAAAGCAATGTAACCTTTTAAAAAAATAAGGCTGCTATTTAGCTACTGCACATATTAGCTATCCAGCACCCCAGGCTAGGAAAAGCGGATAATGTAAGTGTCTAACCTTTAGTGCAAATGTATCTGTATGTGAAGTAACCAAGCTTTAGGACCTGTGGCTTTCTGACTAAACTCGCCTTCTAGGGCAGAACAACCATGGGATGAGACATTTTCCAATGTCTCAGGGAGAAAATAAGAAGGGGATTTGGATATAGAATAAGAGACACAGATCAACCATCTAGTAGAAGATTGAGAGAGTTGTTCAGTCTCTGAGAGATGAGGATGAGAGACAAGCGAGGGGCTTATGCAAAATAAAACAAGGGAAAATGGTTTGTATCCATTTAAACCTGGTCAGGCATATGGATTAAAAGGTTTTAAACAGCCTGTGAGTCCACATTCCCCTTTCTAATGCCAAGACATCTGTAAGTATAAGATTGTAGGTTAAATAAATACAATTGCAAATGACAGCATTTAGCTCTCTAATTACCTGCTGGTGCCTGTAATTTATTGGTTCTGCAAATGTATCTCCAGGAAGGTGGGAACAATTCAATTACTCCTCAAATAAATGCAAACTTGGCAGGCACAGATCTGTAGCTACGGGTGCTGAAAGTGTTCTCAAGCATATTATATGAGGTGTTTCATACAGGTAATGCTCTGACTTGGGGCTTCTTTGTTGGATTCTCAGCTGGAATTACAATGTACAGCTCTGCTCCAGATTAACACACAGAATGTATGCTTATTTCAGATTTAAAAGCCACCTTTTAACCACAGAAGTATACAAGCTATTGAATGCACTTGAATATTTATGCACAGTGCTTTTTCTGAATCTGTGCAGAAAGCAACAGCCTATAATCAGTGCAGAGTGATGAGAGACCCATAAATTTTGATAAGTATTCTTTTTGTTTTCCAGGCAATCGCGTGACTTTGGGTTTTCTTTAGGAGAGCAGTGCATGATTTTAGTAAACAATATTAATGATGGACTCAGCCCTGCTTTTCACTAGCTAGAGATACTCCCCCTAAGACAAGGTAAGATAAGCAGAAAATACACATGGCTTTGCTCAAGTGAGGCTGCGATTGTCTACGACAAGTCAATCATCTCTACACTTTAATGTTTTTCTTCACAGGACTGAAAAGCTGCAAATATGAAAATAGGAAGTCTCTGCAGCCCACTGGGATGTAGGTGATGGCTGTTGTGCAGTTCATTTAGTGCCTGGAGCTGTTTTCCAGATCCTCTTGCTATCACAGTGAGTTTATAGGGGAAAGGAAGCTAATTCCTACAGTGGCATGTGGAGGTGTGGAGCAGCATTACACATGCTCAACTGCATTATACAGTACTTCCCTGCGGTGATAATCCTCACACTATGCATGTACATAAATAGGTATTTGTTTTTAGCACAGTCTCCTTCCCAGAAAAATACTTGGAATCTCCTTTCCAATAATTTTCTTACCAGCAATTCCTTTTCTTTTGATACAGTGATGAGTGTTCATAGAAATACAGAGCAAGCCAAACAGGAAAATCTCTCCATTAGGGATTAGAGATGCAGTGTCCAGCCTGGGAGGTCATCTACAGTGATACCAAAACATCCCTAAGCAGAAGTATAGCACCCCAGCAATGCATATAACATATGATAATCATAAACTGCAGATTACCACCTTTTGGTCTCTTTATCGACATTGGCAGCTCTCCCAAAAAAAGCCTGAAGCAACCCAACACACAGATTAGGAACCCACCATCTTCATTTCAGAAGTACTCAATTTGCAAGCCCTGTCCTGTTTGCCACTGTTGCAGAACACTCGATTTGAAAAACGAGGTAATTTTCTAAGACCTTTCATGTTCAGTGTTCATAGTGTTTGGGGAAACTGGAAAAAAATAATCACCACCAGTCTTAAAATAATTATCTCAGTTATTTACAAGTTTTAAGTAGCCCTCTCTCTTGTGCCTTTGTTATTGGCTGTTAGTGCTGCACCATTAACTGCTCATAACTTCAGTTACTTTTGGCAGATGACCAGCTGATGGTGGTTCAAGACTGTCCCTGTAATTCATGGACAGAAATACAGATTTCATTATCCATGCACAGACCCCTGTGGAGGACCTCAGCCATGTACCAGAGGTAGGCAAAGACTTTGCATCTATACTGCTGGAAGGTTGGGGTGCCTGTGGATGCTCCCTCATCCTCTGCCCATGCTTTCAAATCCTGTCGTTGTCACTAGGGATAGGACAGCATCACCAGAGCAGCCAGGATGGAGTGCCCAGCTCCAGCTTGTGGCAGGATGATGCTGATGGCACCTGAACACAGCCACCTTGTCCGAGTGCCTGAATCTCACTCGGTAGAGTGTGATTCCCAGCTTCAGTCCCAAAATGAGACATTACACACTGCCATTGTGCATTCTTACAACAGATAAACCCAAAGTGGGTTCATTTCTTTTAGCTCTTCCAAAATGCTCTGCAGTGTTGTCATCTGCTGTAAAAGTCTGCTGTGGTGTCTGAAATGAGCTCTGATCCCGTGTAATGCCAGGACTGGAGGGGACCATGAAGCTTCAGTAAAGTCAGTGGAAGCAGGATGTGTTTTTGCTTGAGAAAAGTCCAGCTAATTAAAAGACATAGACCCTATAGTTCAGTTAGGATGGCTGCTTACTCTTACCACGACCTTTTTGTCCCTTGACCTCAGTGGCGAGCACCTGCCACTGTCATTGGGAATTTGGTACTGTCATGGAAGTTAGAAAAACGCAGCAAAAAGACACCTTCTGAAGGAAATGGATGTAGGAGAGGAACAAAAGCATGTCCCTGCATAACCACATGCAGCATATGGCACCAGTTTTTTGCCTGCAACTCACTTCACCATGCCACTTGCTCCCTGACCCAGAATGGGTCTGACCATGAAGTGAGAGTCTTCAGCTACAACAAATGGCAAACTGGTGAATCTGACATCAGGAAACAGCAGTGAACAACAAGTGTTTTTGCTTGGGAGGCTTACAGTCATGCCAACCCAGCTGTTTTCTGCCCATCTCTGCTATTCACTCTCTCCATCTCATTAGCAGATGGTCAACATGGAAAGCAGTGCTCATGGCTCCATGTGACTGCTATGTTAATCTCACATATATCCTGCTGTGCCCCCTCTCCCGCTGCCACTCCTGCCCACGAGGAGGGAGATCTCCTGACCCTCCCTGGCTCCACGGAGACAAGGAGGGACTGGAAGTGCCCAGGGACCCAGGGCAGAGGTGTCCCACTCCCCACCCACCAGTGCTTGGATAAACTTGGCCATAACCTGAAACTTTAGGGACACCAGGAGATGGACAGACAGCTTTAGTTAGATGCAGATAAGCCAGAAGTCACATTAGACTGTGCATGAAATAAAACTGACCCTGAGGTGGAGGTGGCAGACCCAGCCTTACTGGGGCTCTTTAGTTGCATCCTAATGCCACAGCCTCTAGCTTCACAATCCCTCCTTTGATGGAACTCAGTGATCTTTTCAGGTGGTTTATTCCACAACCTGATCTGCTTTAGAATTGAGAAAGGTTTATACCTGACCTGAATCTCTACTTTACACTTTGCTGATGAGTCTTCATATTATCCTTCACAGTTTTGGGTAAGCAAAACTATTTTTCTCTCACTTATTTTCATATTTCATGTGTCTGCACAGAATTCTTATTTTCCTCCAGATTTTGGCTTTTACTGAAGCATTATGAGAGAGGGGAAGAGAGAGAATACCAAAACAGGGATAGAGAGCTCATAATAAGTAATGGGAGAAACTGCAATATGTGTATAGGTCTATGTCAAGGTAGATTTGTGTAGGAGGATGCTTATGCTTATATTCACAACAAAATACATGAACGTACATAAGCACAAATATTTTCCATCATAAAAAAGCTTCATTAATTTTTTGCTCTTTTAATGCTACACAAATATCCTTCCCCCTGAAAAAAAATTTCTGAAGAGTCTCCAAATGCAGCCAAGCTTCAAGCAGATATTCTATGAGCATCAAGCATATACTCTATGAGAGAGTAGTTAGGAAGCATTTTATTCCCTTAGATACCATTTACTGAGCTTTATGAGCTTTTTTTTCAGACCAGCTGGTCCTAAACCAGGATACTGGCACAGATGCCTCAGCAGCCTGATCCTGTATGGCAGGCTTTATTTCTCCCCTTTTAATGTAATTTATATTTCCTCAAGAATACAATTATCTGAATGCACAGTAAAGGGGTCACAGAGCACAGCCGTATGGGCTAGTGCATGAACAGAAGCCCCATAATCCCCATTGCCCATTTGTCATCATTTCTTTAGCTCATTTAGATGCTTCCACAGCTAGTAGTGTTGGAACTCTCTAGAAAGGCACCTGACCAGACAACAGCTACCCACTACTTCCCACAAGCATGAGAGAAGCAATCAGGGATTTGGCTACTGGTCATGTCCTGATCACAGAGGTAGGAGGGGAAAATGCAATCCTGGCTTTTATTCACCCTCTGCCTGCATCTCTGCACAGTACAGAAGACTTTCACCCAAACACTTTTTAATGGATGCTCTCAAACTCATACTTAGAACACAGTTCAAGTGTACACTGGATACTCACTGTGCTACTGTTTTGGGCATGTGCAGGCTACAGATTCTGTGTGGCCAGACAAGGCTTTGAATTGCAGATACCTAAAAGTCCTACCCCTCCCTCTGGGGCCATGAGACCCATGAGACCTCAATTTTCCTTCTCTCCCCCTTGCAGAGTTCACCACCAGGGACCCTTTCCCAGGCAAACCATATCTCTGTTCTTCCTTGAGCTTCTCAGCTTCTGCACTGAAAAAAGGTCACTGTCATGCCAATCCTTATGTGTGAAGAAAAGATCAGTGTTTTTCTTTCTGTGAAGCCTGAAATACATTTCAGATATTGAAAGCTGTTGCAAAACCAGCAACCCTCCCCATGATTTAATTTGCAAAGGCACAGACTTAATTGCTAGAAGGTAGTGCTAATGCTGGCTGTAATCAAGAAGGCTGTGCCTAAGAAGAATAGAATTGCCCTCCAACTAATTTTTACTCCCTGAATGCATGAGAGCAGAAAACCCCACAGAGAGGAGATAGAAATGCCCCCTGGTATGAGCAGGTCTCCCCCTCTGTGGGACAGATCCATGGCTGCTTTCCACCAGCTTTATTTTATTGTAAATTTAATGAAAAAATGAGCTGGTCCCTTCAGTCTCAATAAGCTTAATTTACGTGTAGCTCCACTGTTCTAATGCTTTGATGCTAACTAGTTTTCTTCAACCCTAAATGGCAAAATTATTACAGGGGAAACCTAGGGGAAAGTAAAGATTTCCAGCTGTCCAGAGGATCCCCATTCTGAGGGAATCATTTACCATGTTTGGAGCTGTGGCAGGGAGAGAGGTGAGACAGAGCATTTCCAATCATCAGCTTCTGAAAGGCAAACTGAGTGCAGCCTGCCAGTTAAAGTCTGATGGGGACTGAATTATGGAAAAAAGAAAGGAGGTCCATATCATTTGCACAGCATGCCATACATTTTCTGTCTCTCCTCTCCCTCTGCCTCAGCAGCCTTCTCTAGCAAAACACTGAAATGCAATCCTTCCTTCTGAGAGCACAGTGAATAATTTTTTCTAGACTAACTCAATCTCAGGAAAGCCACTGATCTTAATAGCAGCTTAGCTGGATGAGCAAAGCCCCAGTTAACTTTATGGCCCAATAATCTGAAGTCGACTGCTAAAATTTTCATCAAAAGATGATGGCAAAGACAGACAGACTTTTTATTGCACTGAATGCATGAGACCATTCCCCTAAAGTCATGCTTTTCAGTGACCAGGATGCACCTTTGGCTGGTCAGAACAACTTCCACATTGCTGCCCTTCAAGTTTGTACTTGGGCAAGATAAAGCTGCTGTCAGAGCATGGGTCAGTCAGCAGTGTGATGGGCAGGGCAGGCAGCTGCTGCTATCAGACACCTCTGCCCCTCTCCCATGGAAAGTGTCAAATGAGAAAACAAATCTGACTTTAAAAACTATTCACATTTGCCTTCTGTGGAGATACCTCTGCTTCCTGTCTCCTAGTGTATTTATTTGCTTTTTTCTGCCTTCTGTTTCCTCCCTACATTTAGAAGAAAGGTGAATTTTCACGCCTGAAATGACTCTGCACCAAATGCATTACCCGTTTTCTCCACTGACAAGTGTACCTACATAAATGCATTTAAGTACTGGTTCTCCATTATGTATTTATTGTAGTTATTAATTAACTTTTAAATTTATCTATATTAAATATGTCTTTAAAGAAAAAAATATGCTTTTCCTAAGGGTGATAGATTTGTCTATGATTTTATCATATTACTTGTACTTCTACTCCTGTTCTTTGTTCAATAATAAAGGTTGTCAGGACTGAAGGAAGAGTTTGGCTCCTTAAGGAATGGTTTCAGTAGTGCTTAGAGAGCTCCTGAGAAACAAACAAGTTTATATTTGATATGATTCCATATTAACAGAAGCTGAACTTATCTGAGGGAAGCCTTAAAAGGAAAGCCTGTTCTGTCCCAGGCCTGAGAGTAAACAGACAAGTGGTCCTTACGTAAGTAGTAATGAGTGTTTACGACACTGCTCAGATATCTGCATTGTTCCTAGCTGTACTTTTGCAATAATTGTGTTTATTTAATTTCCCTTCCCTACTGTAACCTCAATGCAGTCATAATGCATTTGATTATATGCTGTTATTCTCTTTTTTGGCTTATTAGAAACTGCTGGCAAAAAAATCCAGAGCATCACTGTCCTCTGGAAAAATCAGCTGTTTAATAATGCCAAATAATAAACACATTCTTGGTAGAGAATTTCTAAACTGAACAAAGGGATGCATCTCTGCAATACACTGAATTAGTGTACTGCCTGCAGTAAGCAACACAACCAACAGATGAAGAGAAAGGGCAGCAGTAGACAAGGCTGCTTTCTGAAGCTTACACAAAATACTTTTTTTCTACAAAGTATGCATCACAAATGTAGCAGAAATGGTGTGTATTAGTATAGAGGATGCACGAAAACTTATTTGGCATGACTTGGATGTCTGATTTTAACCTCTTACGAATAATACCATTAACTTGGACCTCATAGCTCATCTCTGATCTTCTGGTCAGAAG
The DNA here is from genome assembly GCF_003957555.1 of Calypte anna. Lineage (NCBI taxonomy): Eukaryota > Metazoa > Chordata > Aves > Apodiformes > Trochilidae > Calypte > Calypte anna. Next base: position 39,843,832 of record NC_044245.1, read on the forward strand.
TTTCAACAGAAGACCTTCAGCCAGGTTTTTGAATCCTTCTCTTGGTTCTTACTTCAGTATCACATCAAACAAGCTGCAAATTTTCAACATGAAGGCCCTCAGAGATTTGCCTCAGCAAGGATTCTCTCTGTATGCATGTGTGTGTATGTCTATATATTACATCCATTTCCATCTCAGGACCAGTCTACTGTAGGAAGCTCCATTTTTCACTTGCTAGAGGTCCCTTCCACCCCAAACCATTCTATGATTCTACAAAATCCATGCAACAGATGAAACAGTTTCAGTTATCCCCAGCCCTAGTCTTGACCTGAGTTGCATTGTCTTGGGTATAATTAACACAACGTACAAATATTAAAAAGTCACCTCAAAGGAGGCAGAACTGTGTGAGACACAATTGTCCACAAGACAGACATGTGGAAGGTCAAAACACCCAGAAGATTTCTAATTAAAATATTTTTGGACTAGAGATCAGGCATACAGATATTCCAAAAAGAAGATCATACACATCCCAGGGTCTGAGCACACCAGTCACTTACATATAATGCTGGAATGAATACCAGTGTGTATCTATAAAACCTAGAAAATCTTTAACAAATGTACTGTGAAAACTTCATTCTGCAGCATTTGCAATACCTGATACCATTGTCACCACCACCCAGTATTTTCTTAGTAAGGCTGCCTCAGATATCTGCAGAAGCTGTATTTACCTATTCACTTAGATCTGGCTGCATGGCACAAGGCATCGTCTGCTCTGCAATAAGTTGCATTTGGTTCCAGTTTTCTTCCAGGTGAAGTTCAAGCTTGCTTTTGAGCTGCTATGCCAGATGGGACACCAGCTCTTGTTTACAGCCAGAGGAGCTGAAAATAGTAGAGAACTTTGCTTAATTTGGCTCTCACAAGAACGAGCATTAGAAAGGGGACAAAAGAACCTTTTATTCTTACAGACATGCAGGAGGCCCACATGCTCACCTTTGGAGGTGTGGCTGTCTGGACAGTGTTCCATTCTTCTTTCCATTCATTCTTCTGGTTTAGCAGTTGACTGTGGTGTTAGTCAAAGGTTGGACTGGATGATCTTGGAGGTCTCTTCCAACCTAAACATTCCGTGATTCTGTGATTATATGTGTGCACAGCCTTGGTCCTCACATGATCAAGGTTAGATAGAGACCAGATAACCCACTTGGCTGATCTTTGCCTAGTTGAGATCAGACCAGTTTATGATCCTTTAGCCTAGATGGAGTAAAATTCTACTCACTGACACTCTATGGAAAAATTGAACTTTGTCTCAATTAGATTGGTACTACTCATCTATGTTTTCCTGGAATCATAACCAAAGAAATTGTACGTGGAACTCTCTGAATATACAGCAATGTCTACAAAAACACAGTGCTGAAAAAAGAGTTCTGTCTCAGAAAATTTTGTGCAAATCTTGCCTATTCTATTTATTTCAGTAGCTGTCATCTGATCAAAAGTACAGCTTTACAAACTAAAATGTATAGAATTGAAGGAAGCCAGCATATGCTATTTTAGTGAACGTATTATCTGAAGTAGGCCTTCCATCTGTTTCAAACCTAATTATTACATCATCCTCATGTAGCTCAATTTACAATGAGTGAATTAAATGCTTGTGTGAGTGCTTCACACAATGTGAAACACAGCTGTGACATTTTTAGAGACAGAACAGGGCAAGATGTTCTAGACACACTGAATTTCATTTTCCTACTGTGTTTACAAAACTATTGCATCGTAGCAAATATTTTTCATGCTCCCTTCATAATACACAGTTGTATTTTGAAGAGCCATACAGCATCCACTCAGATTGCAATAAAATACTGAATATTTTTATCTGTCAAAGAAGACTGTGCATTTAGTGATCAAAACATCAGTCTGTATTAAAAGCATTCAGCTGGTTTTTCCTAACCTAGTTGTTGCCAAACAAAGAGAGATTAAGATTAATTGCAGTAATTAAGCAAAGGGACAGGCTACAGCATTAGTAGCAGCAAATTTATCACGTTCATTGTTCCCAGATACTTTATGCAACAGGAAAACAGAAAATTACATGAATTCTAGTCCACCTCATGCACATTTTCTGTAAGGATTTCCTCTATAACTCAGACACAAGGTATGTGCACGTATAGTTTGCCTCATACTATCTTTCTTTAAAAGTCCCTTTAGCTGGTAAAAGCAAGCCAGATTTAGAAAATATTTCTTGATTAGTTTATGACTCTCTAAAATGGTTTAATGGAAGCAGTTTTTCAAAGTACCAATTTTTTTATGTTGGGTTTCAGAGTTCCTCTGACAAGTTGTAATGAAAGGAGAGGTAGAATATAGATTAGGGTCTAGGAAAAGCTCCTGTTTCAACCAGAGTGTGGAATAACCTACACTTTTTTTTTTTTTTTCCCTGCTTTTCACTTGTCGTTGGGATTCTGGTTCTGTTTTTTTGTTTGCATGTTTGCTTTAAAAGACATGCACTCTGCCTGCAACCAGTATTGGTCACATTATGGGTTGAGGTTCCAATGTCACTCACAGCAGGACACTGCACCGTATTGCACTTTCAAGATTTTGCTGTACACTCATCCTGAAAGCCCAGATACTTGCTGGTGTTTCCTCAGAATGGAAAAAGAAGGGCTGCTGAATTTCCCCCAGAACAGACCCTGCCAGAGTAGAATGCTAGATTTTAAAATCACACCCATATTTAGGATATTCCAAGGCATATATGTTGTGTTTGACCAAGAGTGTATGGGCTAAGCATCACCCCTGGCTGTCTCCATACCTTCTGCTAGTGTCCTCAAGTACTTCTCATCCTTCTTGTCCCCACACTGCTGGTTACAAAAGCAGTCTCTACTAGACAAGACATGAGCAGAGATTATTTCAATGACAAAAAATAGAATCCCTATGTCCACTTCAGCCTGGCACAGGTACACCCTGTTTTGCCAGCAGTGGCAAACCTTAAGGCTTAGTCATTCATCATTAGAAGAGGAATACACAGGTTAAGAAATCGATATGCAGCTTTGCAGGCAGAAAGGCAGCAGAAAACAAACAGAGCTGCATTCTAGGAAGCAAAGCAAGTATGTATTTTACTCATTTCAGCTTTGACATGGAGAGCGAACCTGATGCTGGGAAGAAAACATTAAGCATAACTAGGGAGGGAAAATGTGTCCTTTGCAAATAATTTCCCATGAATAGCTGCCTGCTCTGACATCTTTTGATTGAGCTATTTCTAGAGCTATCCCTCTGCTTGTAAATACTGATGCTAATCTTGTTTCAGAAATGTTTCATCTTGGCAAGGCATTAATAAACATTGTACCAAAAAATGCCTGGAGTCCAGCCATGCAAAAGCCCTTGCTGCAATAGAGCAATCAACAGTGGAGGTAGGTGAAGACCAGGAAAGGGATCTTCAGACACCTTGGTGATTCTTTAGACAAATTTTGACTCAGCCAAGAGCTGCTTTGGATTTTTATAAATATTTGCACAAGAAAAATTTAGTTTGTGTTTGTGCTCGCAGAAAACAAATGCTACTTCACAGGCTGAAATTTGCTTGATAAGAAAATCAGATTTGTTGAAGAGAACAGGCCCCTTGTACTGGCAGTCATCCAGCAGGACAGCACAAGCAAAGCAAGGGGATACCTGGTCACACTCCTAAGCTATGAATCACAGGAATATCCACTACAGGCTTTTCACTAATCACTTTCAGAAAGGCAGCCAGCTGCATAGGCCAAAAGAGATTTTGATCACAGACTTTAAGTCTCCTTAAAGGAGACTGATTATCAGAAACCAAGGCCCTTAAGACCATCTCATTCTTTGGTTGCTTTTGAAAGCCATAGCCTATATCTCACAGCCTGATAAATAATGAGCAAATTCCAGTAGGTCATCACTCATTGCAATGAATTGTCATTATTAGTTGTGTTGCAGTTGATTGGCAGCCTCAGCTAAACAACTGGAGATAGGTTGCCTATTGTTGAGGGTTTTATATAAATGCAAAACAAAGGTTCAAAAAAGACAAATTCAGCTCTAAATAGTTTCCAGTCTTATGGTGCATTAAATGTTACTTATCTGAGGCTAAAGGATTTCTTGTCCTTTATACCAAATAAAGTGTAATAATAGCAACAAGTGTCAGGGGAGGGAAGCGACGAGTGGGTCTTTGGTAGAGCCTGTTGTTGATAAGAGTCTGATCCCCTGTCCAGCTGAAGAGCAAGGCTGCAGCTGCCAAACAAAGCACTTTTGTTTGATCTCATTGCTGCAGCCACGCAGGGAAAGGTGCCAAGTATGATTTTGAAGTAGTCTTTTAATAGCAGACAGCTAAAATGAGAGGCTGCTCTGAGTAGAAACACAATGCACAGGGGGGGGAGACAGCTTTGCCTGATGTGGGAAGGCTCCCTGTCTGTACAAGGTGATGCACATGGCATTACACAACTGAAGAAAACCTTGGAAGCTTTTTGGCTGAGAAGGCATCTGCACTGTATCCTAATCTTTTGCAGCATCCTGCAGCCCCTATTAACAAAACAAACAAAACAAGTTTTGAATTGAACAAAGCTATTAAAAATCCCAAACTGATTCTGGAATGGACTATGTTTGCCACAGTTTTTCCATAGTTTTTCCTTAGACTCCTACAACCAGCAGGATGTTTATGACAATATATCTAAAGGGAAATTATTAACAATGCAGACACCAGTATAATTTTTCTGCTTCATTCCAATAAAGATACACGTATTTTAGGATAAAAGTCAACAACTCATTACACAAGTCACCACCTAGTGGTACACAAGAACATGTACTGCTGGTCTGTAAGATTAGAAGATGTATAAACTTGTGGGTTTAGGGACTTAAAATAAAATCTTTAGTGCTGCTCAGAATGAACTTTTGAATATATATGGCACACATAAATATATGTATATGGCATCTATATGTTCCATATTTTACGTGTATGCATTAATGTGCTGGTACAGAGAGGAATTTTAAGCAAATTTGATGTTACTCTATGCAAAGTTAAGTTCAAATAAATTTTTACTTCATGTGTTTAAAAGGTTGGAGCACAGCAGTTTGTAGCCTACCTGTTCTTTAGCCTTTTTCTCCTCTGTGTATGTATTTACACGAATTGCTTCTCTTCATGTGCATCTCTAGCTTCTTATATGTATATATATATCTAGCTGTAACCGATGCTCCACAGCCTACCATTGATGGTGTCTGTATTTCTAACTAGAGAGACGAGCTACAGAGAGAAACTTGTGGTTAACTAGTGATAGTCTGTAGCTGCTGGAAGAAGTGACATCTCACCTATGCAGCTATCTGTTCAGAGGGAAAGCTATTAGGACTGCTAGAGAAGCCCATTCTTGTTCGTTTTATTCCAGGTCCTTACAGATCAAGCACTTTTTCACTGTTCTCAGTTGTGATAAAAACTGAGGACAAATACAGCATTATACTCTGTCCAGTCTGTATCTAAAAACGTTCTGAATTTATTTATCCCTGAAGAAAAGCTGTATGCAAGCCAGCATTTCCCTTCTCTCCCTCCCCCTGCAGTCTACCTTTCCTATTTGCATTTATATTTAGCATTTTACTTGGGGCCAAATCCTTGAGACCTTATTTGACTTTTATCCAATCTTTCTTCCTGCATTAGTCACCATGTGAGATTTGTCTGACAAAGAACCAAATTAAAACTTCATAGAAAGGATGTGTGCCACCACTTCCCGATGAAAAAAAAGAAGAAGAAGAAGAAAAAAAAAGCCAACAAACAATCAAAGAAAAAAACCATAGCAAACAAGATGTGACATAATATTACAAAAGTGCACTGATGGCAAACTGTGACATTTCAACTCCTGGGCTTCCAAAACACTAGAGAATACATGGAGTGGAAATGGAGGTGGAGAAACAAGATAGTCATGATGAGAGGGAGGCTGCTCTGCAAATAAACAGCTATGATTAGTACTTGGCCACACGCAGCATTTGTTGCTGAGACTCCCATGGAAAGAGCAGTATCATCTGTCACAAGGGCTAATACAAGGTGTTAACAAAGGCTGACTCACACTTTTCACCACAAGGTCACTAACAGCAAGAACGTGACCCCTTCATGCTACTCTTAACTAGCATCTACTTTTGGGTGAGATTTATTACTTTTTGGAGATCTCTAATGTCAAGGCACTAAGGGGGAAGCTCTTTCCATAGGTGAAAACTGCAGTGATTGAGCCAAACTTTATCAAAGGCAAGAGCACAAAGGGATGCAATGAAGCTACCTAATAAAACACCTGGCAAGCTTTGGGGGTGAATCTTTGGAAAACCTCGTCTGCAAAGCAGGGATTTTTAAACACTGTCAGAAACTTTCAGATCCCACTTCCTTTTAATGAATGTGGAAGAAAGGAAAGGAACAGCACCTTTCATGTGGACTCATATTAAATTCAGTTCCCTCAGTGGCCAAGTTACCACACATCAGCTTAGGCAAAGGACCTGCCCACACTGTCTATACTGTTTGAATGCATATAAAATATTTACCCTGATTTCCTCCATTTAGTTATTGCATTTTAGTTCACAATTATTTTAGGTCAACAGCAGACATAGAGCTGGTTACTGCAGTTCAGCTCAAAAGAACTAACTTCTTAGGCCTTACTTGCCTGCTTGAACCTTTAAAGTCTGCCTGTGTGGTGCTCTGTGGTGTCTGGGAAGGGGAATAAAGCTGCAAGAACAGTGTCTCAGACTCATGAATGTCCCTGCCTCAGATATCCTGAGAGCCCTGACACCAGTGGGAGGAATATAGATTCATACTTCCCCAGATTATGTATTACCCTTAAAAATTCAATTCTGCTCTATCCTGAATTAATATCCTGGCTTCCTCTATTATTTTATTTTTTTACAGGCAAATACAGTGGCTAAAAGCACCTTGTACCTGACCTCTTCTTTCCACATGTGCTCTTAAAAAATTGCTTTTTGCAGATGAGGTTTAAAAGGCAAGATGGAATGCTTAAACTTGGGGCTCTATAGCACAAGAACAAGAAATAGAAACACTTTATAAGAAAAGCACCAAGAAAGACTAAAAGAACAAAGTGGTTTTAGGAAATGTTGAGGCTCCACTGTGGTTACTGGAAGAACTCTGGAAATATGAGTACCAAGAAAATGCAGTCAGATCTGACTGTGGTGCAAATAAGCATTGCTAAGGTAAAGTCAGAGGCAACTGCTCTGATTTGCCCCAGCAGGGATGGAGGGTTGTGTAACAGCCCAGCGATGCACAGATTTTACTTCCTGTGGAGAATATTGTTTCAGTCCTTCCCACTATTTGTCAGCTACTGCTCCCTGGTGAGAACATGAAGATGCCTATTAACTTTAAATATAAATATGAACCCAATGTGTGGAAAAATGCTCAAATCTGGTCAGAATTTAATTCTAACAGACTACTGAGTTAGGCCGTCATTTACCTAGCTGACACAGCAACTGCAGCCACTGAGAAACAAAATTGCTCACCCTGTTCTTTTTGGGGTGTCCTTTCTTCATGCTTCTTGGTTTGGTGGCACCTCATGTAAATAGCTGAGTTGAAGGATGTTGTAGTAACTCGTATGATTTATCCCAAATAATTTACCTTGTGAATGTAGGGCTTTCTTCTCTGGTCAAGACTGTAGATAGCAATTTTTCATTATATCTGCAAAGAAATCTTACCCACTGACTCACTAATGGAGCTGCTACTAGGACAAGCCATATGCATTCCCTTATTTCTGTTCCTTGAAGGAATGGCATGTCCTGTGTCCCTATACCACAGGGAAAAAGGAATTCTTTTGCCTGTTAGAGGTTATTTTTGAGCATGGGGAACCGTATGGTATTAGACTAAGACCAATACTGAGAGGCAGTCTCAAACATGACCTAGTTTGAGGTGAGGGCCATAACATTTTAATTTCCCATGAGCACTTTTGCAACAATCCCAAGCAATTAGGAAAAGGATCAGCCCATGTTTCCATGGGTGGACATAGACAGGAGTGCCTGCTGAAGCATCCTACTGCACTGAGGTTGAGATTTCAGAAGATCCTGGATGAAGGGGCATGTACCTCACTGTAAAAAAGCTTTTCCAAAATTGGTCCCTGCAAGGACCTTTACCCTAGAAGGGTTGGGATGGAGCTAGACAGAGGATTGGACTAGGGAATTCTTGTTGGCAGACCCTTTGTGTTTCCTGCCAGCATAAACAAACACGCCAGCAAAAAACACTGGATAAGGTCCCACTACAATCCAGCTTGTGCTTTGGGCTGGGCGGTACTTGCAAAGAGAATCTGTAGTCCTTTGGCAGCTGAAGGGAAAGAGAAGCCAGTGTTTGGCTAATGCTCTCAGGTTCACTTCCCTGAGGTCCAGATTCATATGAAGACTGAAAGCTGCTCACCACAGTGTTTAAGAAATCAAAGGCTGGGCTCTGCTTGGTGTTCCCAGCACTGAGTTATGTGCTGGAGGACTTTCAGGTGTAGGCTTCTGGGCTGCAGATGCTGAAGGTGTTACAGCCCAGGACTGTTCGTTCACCTTGCATCTCCACCTGAGCCTCTGCTGCCCTCCTCTGCCTTAGCAGCATGGCACACACTCTTGCATCTCTGCAGCCCCAGTGCCAGCTTGGTATCCTGGGTTAAATTGCTGGGAGAAGGGGGATTTAAATTCAGCTGAAGGGATGGGTTCTTGTCCTACTGATGTGTCCCTACCTGTCAGCTCTGTTGAAGTGGCAATGCCCTCCAGCCAGGGGTATGTGGGGTGGAAGCAGCCCGCCAAAGTTTGTCAAACCCTGTAAGTGCTGTGGCAGAGAACTGGCAGTCCACATCTGGAGACAGTAAATGCTGAAAGGAAAGAAAAAAAAAAAAAAAAAAAAAAGGGAGAAATTTTCGTATTTTATCCTTCCCATGGGTTGATCATCAGTTAGCTGTGAAGGTGGGCTTCAGCCTCCAAGGTCTTGCTGAGGGCTCAGGCATTAGTACTGTGCTTTCTCATACTGTAGGGCATCAAGTGGAGAGGGAGGATTCCCTTTGCTTAACACCCAGGAATACTGGGGTACTTGCTCAGACACCAGTCTTTGAACTTATAAGCCAAGGGAAAAAAAGCCAAGGGAATTCAGAAGCAATAGGAGAGTTGCCTTCCTATGAAACAATATTTATGAATAATTTCCATGCTGTAGTGACAAAAATCTGCTCAATGGGACAAAGAAAAAAAATCAGGACAAAGAGCTTTAAAGGATACATGCACATAGGTTCCTAATGCATTTTTGCATATGGATGAAAAAACCTACTAGTTTTACTTTTATTTTCATCTAATAAAAAGAAGCCATTTAGACTTCTATAGAGATTTGCTTTCATTTTTGAGCTTTCTTCTGTTTTTCCAAGTCTTCTTGTTTCCAATTTAGAGGTAAAATGGAAAGCCCTTCACTCGATTTAGCATGAAATGAATTACAAGGAAGTGGGACCTCTAGGAATAAGAAGTCTTCAGTCTGTATGTTCAGGTAAGTGTAAAATGTACTGTAAGGCAGAGTGCTTCTCCAATTTCACCACAGATTTGTAATAATGAAAAAAATGGACTCTGAGGAGCCATGAGCTGTGTGATTTGAACAGCTACCTTAATACACAATAAAAAGGTGCAAAGGTTCAAGACAGTTCTCTCATAATAGCAAAGATAGAAAGTATCCAGAAACTGCATAAAAAGGCAGCAAAAAAAAAGAATGGATTATGTCGTTGATAAATGCAAATCCAGACTGATTTTTTCTTTTTTTTTTTTTTAAATAAAACTCTTAGTCACAAGCAAAACAGAGGAAGGGAGGCAGGAACAAATGAACAAAGGAAGAAGGGATCATATACATTGCAAGTTACGGTTGTTGGTGCTTTGCTAAAATACAGTGTGGGAATGAATGGGGACTGATATCAAGATGATTCTTTACAATACAGAGATACACAGAACATTCTGTTGGTGTTTGGTGGGAGGAAAAACTAATGCCTGAGTCATTCAGAAAGCACTAACAGTCTGTTTATAATACTCACATCTGTCACACCACACTCCACAGTAATCACACTCTCCTTGATGGAAAAGGAGAAGATCTGAACATCCCCAGGGGAAGAATGTACTCATATGAATCTACAGGAAACACTTAGAGAATAATCCACTCAGAACGTGCCTAATTCAAGCAGCAATAGAGCATAAAGTGCCAGTGAGCCACATCCATGTATGATGAAGCTAAAAAAAAAAAAAAAAAAAAAAAAAAGAAAAAGGAGGGACATACCCACCATTGAGCAGACTTATGATAAAAACGTTAACGAAAAAAAAGCTTGATAACAGAGAAAAATACCTAACTAAAAATACCTACCTAAATAATTCCTTCTGGGATACATACAGGTAACCAAGGCTGGGGCTTACAGATTTTCATGTTTGGTTTTGAGTGCAGTTCTGAACAAATGTAAAGCATAGGAGTGTTGGTACTACAAGGCTTCGTTTGGGGGTGGAAAGGTAAGAAACTCAATGTTTCACTTGGTTTGCACTTGAATGTATAGTTTAGGCTAGGGTTGCTCTAACATTGGGCATGTTTTGAACTCAATATTGGCAGTACAAGGCTTTGAACATTCTGCCTAGGCAGAGGTTTCCAGCTATTAAAGAATGACAGATGTTTAGCTTTTAAAGTATTTCACATAATTTCATGCAATTTTCATCTTATTTTATCATCTTAAAACAAATTTTTGCACAGACAGGTTAAAGGGTATAATTAGAGACAACAGAACAAAACACCTTAAAAAGAAGACCTACTTGCTGAATACCTGGAAATAAAAAGATGACTGCATGTGTCTAACTTCCATTTCAAAAAACCCTATCAGAAAATGCCTAAACACCGTTGAGCATAAAATAACTTTAAATACAAAAACACGCTGACTCTAAAGACTCAAACATATTTGTGAATATTTCCTTGGTGTCCACTGTACTAAGAGGGAAACTGAACTGAAAACAAGCTATGGCAAAATTCAGTTTAAACTCGGCGTTAATTATATTCTAGGCTGTCCATGTAGCCTTGGGAAAAAAGATAAGGGGAATCAAAAGGACTTTATGCTAATGACAAATCCATAACAGTTCAGAGTAGCTTGTGCTCTTCCACTGATAGCATCAGTATAA